>NC_038248.2:17184044-17484044 GCF_000004515.6 Glycine max | reverse complement strand
AGCCTCAGTGTCGGGTCGCCTTTGTCCCCTCCCGTAGTTGTTGGCTATGAGTGGGTAAGGGTTGATGTCCTAAAATACCATTTTTCCATCATTTCTACCATGAGTGTAGCTTCTATGGAGCATCAACTCAAGTTATCCAACCTAGAAGACTCTTATAAAATGTTAGTCCAGGCTTGCAAGAACGATGATTTTTCCTTTATAAGGGCAGTGATGGGTGTTCCACTCTTCTTAATGTGTCGTTGTCTTTTTGAAGTCATGAGTCTAATTCTTCCCTTGGATTCCTTTCAATAGGCCTTACTGGAGGATTTGATTGTGGCACCTTCCCAACTTCACCCCAATAGTTAGGCAATGCTAAGGGATTCGAGGTCATATGCCCATTTTTCAACATATGACCTAGTGTGTCATGTTTCTATATTTCTTTCAAATGAAGTTGACAGGGAAAATACGTTGGGTTTCCATCAACAGTGTGTTCAAGAAGTTATTTGAGTTGGACTCGAACATGTTTCGTTGGTTCAAGGATCGTTGATTGAGGCCGTACTCGAATCAAATAAACATTAAAAATACAGTATCTAGGAAGTGATCCTAGGTCGTCTCCCAACAAGCAATGGTCAACCAAACATTCATAACATATAGTAAGAAAACAGTAACGAATTGGGGGGGGGGGTTATTTGTTTTTGTAAATTAAACAACAAGTAAATTTGAATTAGAAAATAACAGAATTAAAACATGTTGTTTCCCCTTGATTCACAAGCAAGTCTCTTATCCTAGGTTACGAGAATTTATCCTTAATCAGTTCAACCCCTTAATTCAACCCTAAATTAAATTACTAAGAGAAAATTAACATAAGGCTGTCATTATGTGATTAAGCAACACATACACCAATTAATCATGAATGAAACTGATCATTAAGCATGAACATAAATTAAGTGCAGAGACAATTAATCAAGCACTAAGCATGCATGGATTAATAGCAACAAATACAGAGTAATTGGTGAAGAGGAAAAACTGATCAGAATTCAATAGTAATAACAAAACCTCAAAGAGAGTTGTGCTTGATCCTCAAGAGAAAACAACGCTGGAGATTTAGTCTTCCATTAATCAGTAGAAAACGAAATTATAGATTGAAGCAGAAACAAAATTGCAGAAAACAAATTTTATTCTACGTGAACAGTGCGCATGAACAGTAAAAACTGGAATTCTAAAATCCTAAAATTATTCTCCTATTCCGAAAACTCTCCAAAACTAAAACCTTGGTGCTGTTATATAGATCCTCAACCCCAAAGCTTACAAATCTGTTTTAAGTCAAAGCCCATAAATAAAATAAAATTTAGAGAAGATAAGATAAGATTGGATGAAATAAAATCTGGATAAGATAAGACTGGATGAAATAAAATCTAGATGAAATAAAATCTGGATAGGATAAGATTTGATAAAATAAAATTGTCTGCTCTCTTCAAGTCCAAGCCCAATTTCGGATTCAAGCCTAATTGATTATAATTCTCCTGAAATTAAATTAAAAACACAAAATTAGTCAAGTAGGTCCAAATGATAAAACTGCATAATTAATTTGACAATTAAGGCTAATCAGTAATTAAAATGGTGACAAAAAGGGTTAAGAAATAGGAGAAAATAATGACACATCAAATCCCCCCACACTTAGGCTTTTGTACTCCTGGACAAAATCAAAAAGCAAAGCAAGGAACAAATCTAGAGACATTAAAGAGAAACAAACAAACACAAAAAGAATTACATATTTCTCAATGAATCTCAAGGAATGAAAGGAATGGGCAACATCCAACACGTACAGAGTTAAAGAATCAAGACAGTCATGAAAATCATCCAAGCATCTTACACATGGAAAGATAGTCAATCAGCTCAAGAATGAAAAGTGATAAAGCCTCATAAGATATGCACTCTATCTCTCAAGTGTCTAGGCTACTGTTTACTCTCAGAGCACCCATGAAAACAAACACCACATAGACTTGGCAAGACTCTAAAATTGACAACCACATCACAAATACATGCATATGAGGATCAAAAGGTCTTTTAAGGTTGTAATGGGGCCAAGGATAAGGTAGAGGAAAGTATGGGATAAGTAGCTAAAACCCAAAGGAATAGAGGAGCAATGGGGAATAAGTGGGAAGTAAGAAAAAGTAGTAAACCCCAAATCCAAAATTAAAAATTAAGCATAAAAAGTAAACCCATAACAAAATCAACCAAGTCCTCAAACCAATCCAAGTCTTCAAACCAAGACCTCATTTAATCAACTTTATTCCTTTTTTTTTTTTTTTTATTTTTATCTATTTTTTTCCATTTTTTTAACGTGAACAGTAGCAATTGAAAGCAATTGAAAAATAAAGCAACAATTAGGAAATATATGTATATACATCAAGCATGGCCAAAATACATCAACAAGCATGGCCAACAAAAACAAATCATCCAATGAAACATACCCCCCCACACTTATTCCCAAAACAATTCCAAAGCTCCAAAATTCCTTAAGGGTAGGGTGAGATCATGGTTTTTCACTCAAGGCTTGTAATGAGCTTCAAAACAAAGAAAGGGGAACATAGGCTCAAAGCGGCTATCAAAGGAATTAATTCAAGGTAGGCTCATTTGGCTAGAGGCTTATAAGAACAAAATTTTTAAATCATCTCCCAACATGCATGTGAAGCAAGAAGCATCAACAAGAGTCAAACCAAGGCTATTGTGCAAGCAATCAATAGGGCAAAACACACCGAATAAAATAAATGATGATGACTCAAATTCTCACCAAGGGTAAATCTATCACTTCCAATTCGAACTTTCAAAACTAACTTGACATGCAGAGAAAAACAAGGATTTCAATTTACAAAATGCCAAGAAACTCCTATTTCA
Source organism: Glycine max (assembly GCF_000004515.6). Classification (NCBI taxonomy): domain Eukaryota; kingdom Viridiplantae; phylum Streptophyta; class Magnoliopsida; order Fabales; family Fabaceae; genus Glycine; species Glycine max. Next base: position 17,481,167 of record NC_038248.2, on the reverse strand, counting down.
AAAACAATTACCCATTACATATACATAACCTATAATTCAAAGAGAAACATGCAATGTTGTACACAAAATTATAAAACCAAAATAACAAAATTATAAAACCAAAATAACATCTCGCCCCCCCCCCCCCCACACTTAAACAACACATTGTCCTCAATGTAGCACAATTAGAAGATCAAGAGCAATCAAAACAATCAATACATTTGGACAAGTGCAACAAAAGTAAAGAAGGATACAAAAAAATAAAACTCCCTAAGTCATGACGGAAGAGAAGTAGGGTGAAGTAAGGAGGTCTCCTCCACCACTACATCCACCAAGGAGGGATTTGTGAGGAATGGTTTCAGCTAGTGTCCATTGACCTTGAAGCTCTTATCTGTGGATTCACTTTTGATCTCAATTGTAGCATAAGGAAAAACATTAGTCACCATAAAAGGACCAATCCACTTTGACCTCAACTTACCACTCATGAGTCCGAGCCTAGAGTTATACAATAAAACTTTCTGTCCAACCACAAAGTCCTTCTTAGCTATCAAGATATCATGGAACTTCTTGGTCTTCTCCTTGTAGAATTTGGAATTCTCATAGGCTTCCAAACGGATCTCATCTAACTCACTTAGTTGCAACTTCCTTTCCTCTCCAGCCTGATCAATAGAGAAGTTGCAAGTCTTTACATCCCAGTAGACTTTGTGCTCTATCTCTACATGAAGATGACATGCCTTGCCAAAGACAACCCGATAAGGAGACATTCCTATGGGTGCTTTGTAGGTAGTCCTATGCGTCCAAAAAGCATCATCCAGCTTAGTGCTCCAATCCTTTCTGTTCGACTGCACAATCTTCTCCAAGATCCTTTTTATCTCCCTGTTTGAAATCTCAGCCTACCCATTAGTTTGGGGGTGGTAAGGTGTGGAAATTCTGTGCACGACCCCATACTTTTTGAGCAAGGCATACATGGATCTATTACAAAAATGGGTGCCTTGATCACTAACGATGGCTCTAGGGACTCCAAACCTGCAAAACATATTAGATTTAATTCCATAACAACCTTAGCATCGTTAGTTCTGGTGGGTTTGGCTTCCACCCATTTTGAAACATAATCAACAACAAGGAGAATATAAACAAAACCAAAAGAGACAGGGAAAGGCCCCATAAATTCTATACCCCAGACATCAAACACCTCATAGAACAACATGAGTTGTTGAGGCATTTACTGTCGCTATGAAAGTGAGTCGTTTGCTCTCTGACAAGGCTCATAAGTGCTACAGATTCTCCACGCATCCTTGAAGATGGTGGGCTAATAGAAACCATAGTCAAGCACCTTGCGAGCTATCCTCTGTATGCCAAGATGGCCACTTGGTGCGGATGAATGACAGAATTGCAGAACCGAGTCGATCTCATGGTCTGGAATGCATCTCCTAATAACCTGGTCACTGCATAACTTCCACAAATAGGGGTCATCCCAAATATAATGCTTAGCATCGCTCTTAATTTTATCATTGTAAGCTTTAGATGCTAAGGGAGGAAAAAAAGAAGCAACCAAATAATTCACAATATTAGCAAACCAGGGAGTGGGGAAGGAATCAGAAATACTATACAGAATGTACAAATGGTCATCCGAAAAATCATCTTGAATGGGCAAGGCCTCAAACGCACGCCCAATCCTACTCAGGTGGTCACCCACGAGGTTCTATGCACCACTCCAATCACGGATTTCCAAATCAAACTCTTGGAGCCAAAGCATCCACCTGATCAATCTAGGCTTTGATTCAGCCTTCTTTAACAGATACTTCAGAGCTGCATGGTCAGTATAAAAAATAACATGAGTACCAAGTAAATATGAACGAAATTTCTCAAGAGCAAAAACTATCGCCAATAGCTCCATCTCTGTGGTAGTGTAATTTGCTTGGGCAGCATCCAAAGTTCTGGAAGCATAGTAGATCACCTGAGGCAACTTGTCAATCTTTTGAGCAAGGACAGCCCCCAATGCATAATTGGATGCATCACACATTAGCTCAAATGGGGTTGTCCAATCAGGTGCCTGAATGATAGGGGTGGTAGTCGCCGCATGCTTGAGGCAATCAAAAGCCTTTTTGCACCGATCATCAAAATCAAACTCCACCTCCTTTTGCAGCAGATTGGATAGTGAAAGGGCACTTTGCTAAAATCCTTGATAAAGCACCTATAAAACCTTGCATGACCAAGAAAAGAATGAACCTCTTGCACGCAAGAGGGGTAAGGCAATTGTGAAATAACATTTATTTTTGCAGGGTCTACCTCTATGCCCTTACTGGAAATTATATGCCCTAAAACTATACCTTGTTCTACCATGAAGTGACATTTTTCAAAATTCAGCACAAGGTTAGTTTCAATGCATCTACTAAGAAATCTATCTAGACTATCCAAACATGTATCAAAAGAGGATCCATAAACAGTAAAATCATCCATAAACACCTCTATGCAACTCTCTAAAAAGTCACTGAAAATATTAAGCATACACCGCTGGAAGGTACCAGGGGCGTTGCATAGGCCAAAGGGCATCCTCCTATAGGCAAAAGTGCCAAAGGGATAGGTGAATGTGGTCTTTTCTTGATCCTCAGGAGCAATATGAATTTGTAAATGACCAAAAAAACCATCAAGAAAACAGTAATGAGACTTACCTGCCAAGCACTCAAGCATTTGATCAATGAATGACAGGGGAAAATGATCTTTTCTAGTCACCTGGTTCAGCCTCCTATAATAAATGTAGACTCGCCAGCTGTTCTGCACTCTTGTGGGGATAAGCTCATCCCTTTCATTCTTCATTACTGTGAGACCTGTCTTCTTAGGGACCACTTGGACTGGACTCACCCACTGGCTGTCAGAAATGGGGTAGATGATTCCAGCTTGTAAGAGCTTGGTCACTTTCTTTTTCACCACATCTAGAATAACGGGGTTGAGCCGTCGCTGTGGTTGCCTCATTGGCTTAGCTCCATCCTCTAAAAGTATCCTATGCATGCAGGTAGATGGGCTAATACTAGGAATGTCTGCTAAAGTCCATCCAATGGCCTTCTTGTGCTTCTTGAGAACTAGCAACAACTTCTCCTTTTACTCAGCAACAAGGGAAGTAGAGATGATCACTGGAAATTTTTCCTTGTCCTCCAAGTAAGCATACTTGAGGGTTGCTGGTAAGGGCTTCAACTCTGGTGTGGGTGGTGACTGAAGAGTGGGAGGAACCAGGGTAGGAGAAGAAGAAGGTTCCTCAGCCTGTACCTCATAAAGCAAGTCAGAAGTATATGTACTTCCTGCAACATGGTTAGTGCATTCTGACTCTAAAAAATCAACATCAAGAGGTACAACACCCAGAAAATCAAAACCAGACTCTAATTCAAATTCACTCACAGCATAAAAATCAAATACAGGATCAAATTCAAACTCAGATTCAGATTCAATGCATAAGGAATGACAAGTATGTAGATCAGATAAAAATGGATGTTTTCTACCATGAAGAGAATCAAAATCAAACATATAATCATCAACAATCTGATCAATTATCTTAGCACGAAAAATAGAATGATCCTCAGATAGATGTTTCATGGCATCAAGAATGTTAAAATGAACAACAATATCACCAAATTCCATAGACAATGTGACAGCATAAACATCTATCTTGGTTCGGGCTGTTTTCATAAATGGTCTGCCTAAAATAATTAGAACTGAACCATGGGAAAATCCCTCTTCCATATTAAGAACATAAAAATCAACAGGAAAAATAAGTTCACCAACCCGAACCAACACATCCTCTATGAAACCTGTGGGGTAAGCAACACTTCTATTTGCCAAATGAATCACCACATCTGTAGATTGCAAAGGTCCAAGAGATAAAGAATCAAAAATGGACAAAGGCATGACACTAACTGATGCTCCTAGATCTAGCATGGTGTTCTCAAATTTATTGTTCCCAATAATGCAAGGTATACAAAAAGTACCTGGGTCCTTACATTTCTCAGGAATGTGAGGAACATATTTACCTATCAATGCTGACACATTTCTGCCCATGCTAATCTGTTCATTGCCTTTGAGCTTCCTTTTGTGGGTGCACAACTCCTTTAGAAACTTGGCATATCTTGGAATCTGCTTGATGGCATCTAGCAGAGGTATGTTCACCTCTACTTTCCTGAAGGTCTCCAAGATCTCCTTTTCCACTTCTTCCATTTTTTTGTTTGGAATTGCTCTAGGTGGAAATGGAAGAGGTATAAGAGGCCGCAGTAAGTCAGAATTACTAGAAGAAGGTCCACCTGCATGAAAATTTTTGTTAGGAAGCTTTCTCTTTTGTGTAACTATCTCATCCTTTTTTCTAGGTCTAGAATGAAGCTTGACAGGTTCAGGTGCAGGTGCTGCTACTGGTGGAGGCACTTGAATTTGGTTGCCAGACCTCAAGGTGATGGCACTCACATTTTTCAGATTCTACACAGTTTGTGAAGGCAATTTGTCAGAATTTTGGGACTGAGCTTGGTTCAACTGAGTAGCCTTCTGCCCCATCTAATTTGTCAAACTCTGAATGGTGGCTCTTGTCTTTTACTGAAATTGCATATTCTGGATGGTCATTTGCCTCACTAACTCTTCTAAGGAAGGTTAAGGAGGAGCCTCAGTTGCTTGTTGTCTTTGTTGTGACTGTTGTTGTTGTTGCTGCTGTATTGGAGGAGGAACATATGGCTTCTTTGGACCCACAACATTCTGGAAAGGAGGGACAGACTGTTGTTGTTGTGGAGGAGTTGCCCATCTCAGATTTGGATGATTTCTCTAACCTGGATTGTATCTGTTGCTTGAAAGATCATAATTATTCTGCTGTTGTTGGTTTTGCTGCTAAGGGGGTCTATTATAAATGTTTGCAGCATAAGCTTCAAGTTGCTCATTGACTTCAGATTGCTACAAAGAAGGACATAGATCGGTATGGTAATCTGCAGAAGAACATAGACCACAAACCCTTACAACAGGTGCAGATGCAGATTTCTGATTCATGGCAAGCTGAGTTACTTGGTTGACCAAGGCATCAAGTTTTCCCTCAAGCTTGGTGTTGTCAAGCAGATGAAGAAGAATCTGTGGCCAACCTCATGGGATTCTTCTAAGGACAATAACACCATTTCGTTCACTGAATTTTTTGGGAGTTTGGAAGCCATCGTCTGCAATCAGATTCCTAGCGTCAGCAGGGGTCATATCACCAAGAGCTCCACCATTGACAACATCAATCATACTCCTCTCCATGTTGCTAAGTCCCTCATAGAAATATTGAAGAAGTAGTTGCTAAAAAATTTGGTGGTGAGGACAGCTCGCACACAATTTCTTGAATCTTTCCCAATAGTCATACAAGCTCTCTCCACTAAGTTGCCTGATGCCTGAAATGTCTTTTCTGATGGCGGTGGTCCTAGATGTAGGGAAGAATTTCTCCAAGAACACCCTCTTAAGGGCATCCCAGCTGGTAATGGACCTGGAAGCAAGGTAGTACAACCAATCTTTTGCCACTCCCTCCAGAGAATGAGGAAAAGCCTTTAGAAAGATATGATCTTCCTGGACATCAAGGGGCTTCATGGTGGAACAAACAATATGGAACTCCTTAAGATGCTTAAGAGGATCTTCACGTGCAAGACCATGAAACTTGGGCAGCAAATGTATTAGTCCAATCTTGAGAACATATGAAACACCCTCATCAAGATATTGAATGCACAAGCTATCATAAGTGAAATCAGGTGCAGCCATCTCCCTAAGAGTCCTCTCCCAAGGTGGAGGTTGGCCATGTTCTCAGTATGAAAATTAGTAGTAGAATGCTCAAAATCAGAATGTTCAGAATCACCAGCAACAGAATACCCAAAATGCTCAAAATGCACAGAATGATCAGGATGCACACTATGCCTAACTAATCTATGAAAGGTTCTATCTATTTTAGGACCAAAGGGTTGTAAGTCACCTGGATTGTCCCTAGTCATGCACTATATGCAACAAATAATGTGTTCCCAAACAAGCACCTAACAAGGGGGTAAAACTACAACTATAGTAAAAAAATATCCAAATGAGCTGAAAATTTGTGAGTAACACCCTAAAATCATTAAAAGATAGCACAAAAATTTCAAACAAAAATTCAAATTCTAACTATGAAAACTACCTAAGCAAAATTTAGAAAAATAGGACAATAATACTTAAAAAATAAAAAAAAACTTAGTAAACGGCTGATTTTTCAAGTTTAAAATGAAAATGGGTCGATTTCCATGGCATGGGAAATTTTCTTCTACCCCAAATGCATATATAATAATAGTCATTCTGATACCCGTAGCAAAAGTTATGGTCGTTTCAGCACACCAAGTGCTCCTGGTATTTTTCACACAAAATATGGATCAAAAGAAACTACCACACAAAAAATCAGCAAAAAATAACAACTCTAACTATCAAAACAAAAATCGCCAATTAAATTGCAAAATCAGTCGCTAGTTCAGTCGCTAAACACTGTTCACAGCATTGCACAAAAAAAATCAGCATTACACAAAATCAGTTGCAATTTTGTGAGCAACTGAAATAGGGAAGCGCTAAACAGGGGACGCGACTGAAATGTGAAATAGAATACTACACAAAACAAAACAACACACACTCACACACTAAACAACAGAGCTAGACTCAAAACAACTAATCATTACTATGAACCTTTGGCCCATTGCTCCCCGGCAACGGCGCCAAATTTGATCGAGGCCGTACCCGAATCAAATAAACATTAAAAATGAAGTATATAGGAAATGATCCTAGGTCGTCTCCCAACGAGAAATGGTCAACCAAACATTCATAACAGATAGTAAGAAAACAGTAACGAATTTGGGGGGGGGGGTTGTTTGTTTTTGTAAATTAAACAACAAGCAACTTTGAATTAGAAAATAACAGAATTAAAACATGTTGTTTCCCCTTGATTCACAAGCAAGTCTCTTATCCTAGGTTACGAGAATTTATCCTTAATCAACCCTAAATTAAATTACTAAGCGAAAATTAACATAAGGCTATCATTATGTGATTAAGCAACACATACACCAATTAATCATGAACGAAACTGATCATTAAGCATGAACGTAAATTAAGCGCAGAGACAATTAATCAAGCATTAAGCATGCATGGATTAAAAACAGCAAATACAGAGTAATTGGTGAAGAGGAAAAACTGATCAGAATTCAATAGTAATAACAAAACCTCAAAGAAAGTTGTGCTTGATCCTTAAGAGAAAACAACGCTCGAGACTTAGCCTTCCATTAATCAATAGAAAACAAAATTGTAGATTGAAGCAGAAATGAAATTGCAGATAACGAATTTTATTCTACGTGAACAGTGCGCATGAACAGTAAAAACTGGAATTCTAAAATCCTAGAATTATTCTCCTCTTCCGAGAACTCTCCAAAACTAAAACCTTGGTGCTGTTATATAGGTCCTCAACCCCAAAGCTTACAAATTTGTTTTAAGTCCAAGCCCATAAATAAAATAAAATTGGACAAGATAAGATAAGATTGGATGAAATAACATCTGGATAAGATAAGGCTGGATGAAATAAAATCTAGATGAAATAATATCTAGATGAAATAAAATCTGTATAAGATAAGATTTGATAAAATAAAATTATCTGCTCTCTTCAAGTCCAAGCCCAATTTCAGATTGAAGCCCAATTGCTTATAATTCTCCTGAAATTAAATTAAAAACACAAAATTAGTCAAGTAGGCCCAAATGATAAAATTACATAATTAATTTGACAATTAAGGCTAATCAGTAATTAAAATGGTGACAAAAAGGGTTAAGAAATAGGAGAAAATAATGACACATCTGGACTCGAACATGTTTCGTTGGTTCAAAGATCATTTTTCAAGGTCCTGACAATTAATGTTGTGGCTGATGGGTTGCCACTGATGTTTAACTAGGACAAGGAACCTTGCTTTCCTTTTTATGGGCAGTAAGAACCTTCCAAGTTCAAGTCCTTTAATAAGGATCTGCTGACTTTGGTGGAGAGGGTTGATAGGGCCATTTTGGAGCAATTGCCAACCTTGTTGGTTGCTCGGGCTATCTTGTCCATTCCTTTGGCAAGTGACCCTCTCACTATGTTAGATGCTAAAGTGCTATACCTTCTTTTTTGTCTCTAATGTGGTTTTTGGCTTGAATTAACCCTCATTTCATTTTGAGCTATTTTGTATATATAATGGGTGATTTTGCATAGAGGCTTTTGGTGAATTAGGTCAAGCCTGCTGGTGGCAACGTGCCTCCTTTTGTTATTGAGGTTCTTGTTGGACAAGGGGGTCAACCTGTTGCTAGGGTTGACCCTAATGATGATTAAGAGGTTGAGGTCACTCCCAACATGCCTCCCTCTATTCTAGCAAAGAGAAAGCATGACAACAGTGTTGGGTGTCAGGCCATAAGAAGTTGAATACCTCTTTCAGCCTTCGAGCAATGAAGCAAGTTGTCGAGTTGATGTTAGGTTTGGGTCGCCCCTCTCTTGCAAATTCTCGAGGGTCACCTTTGGCTCCGTTGGTTGTCTAGGTTGTTGTTACTACTGTGGTTTTTCTTTTGATGTCGCCTTCCATGCTTGTTTCAGTGCCTTCTACTTCTCCCTTCACTATGTCAACTATGTCGTCTTCCTCGGCTACTTTTGCCACTTCTTAGTGTTGGTGTGCCAACTACTAGTGTCTTAGTAGAGTTGCCTCCTTCCTCTCTATCCTTGCCAGCTTCAACTCCTACTATTTTGTTGGGGCGGTGTTTTGCCACTCTTCTTGCCTAAGTGTCTCCTTGGACCATGTTTACACTTCTCACAACACTAGTTCAATGTGGAGCATGAGCTACAAACTAGAGCAACAGATTCCTAGTTACTTTGTGTTCCCTTTTGACCAATATTTCATTCGATCATTTGAGGTACAAAATGTAAATGACTCTGCAAGGGTGTTCTTCCAGAGGAGTTTGGCAATTTTGGAGGAGAATGGACAAAGGAATTAGGAATCTCTAAGCAAGGTCACGTCTTTAGAGGCTGAACTTGCTATGTGGAGGGTCATTGCTCGGACTGTTTAGAGGGTGGAGCATCCTAAGGTGGCGTCGATCATTGTTGCCCTTGCTGAAGCCATCAAGTCCAACCACCAATTATCTTCCAAGGTTAGTGATGTTCTTGCCAAGCTGTTGCGCCCAAGACTAGATTGTGATGAGATGGTTGGTCAATGTAAGGACTTACTAAAGGAGAAAAGTAACTTGGATGTCATGGTGGAGAGCACTGCTGCAAAAAAGGAAAAGCTAGCTAAGGTGGTTTCTTACCTCCGGGCCTGGTTGAAGGAGTCAAAGTTCAAGCTAGGAGAGTTTGAGCTCAGGGCGTCTAAGGAGACAGAGGTCAACAAGTAGCTAGAGGAGTTGTCGGTATTCAAGAAGGAAGTCGTGGAGCATCACGAGAAAGGCTTTTACAAGGCCGTCAAGCAAGCATGTTTTTCGCTGAAGGTCTTGACTTGGGTCTTTTTGACCCATTCAAGGACATGAGGGACAGTGAATTGCTTGATGAGGAAGAAATAACTGCCCCGGAAAAGAATGTCGGCAAGGAGGAAAATGTTAGGGTCAATATTTAGGCCGCCCTTTCTTTTATTTTTTTCTTTGCTAGATTTTGGGTCATAATGACTTTGTAACCTTGACAATGTTTCTTCTTTTTACAATGCATTTGCTTTACTTCTCTGTTGTAATTTTTCCTTGTCTTGCATGTTATGTGTTTTCTTTGTTCAATTCTTCATTGCTTGTAGTAGTAAGGATAGACCTCCTTGATGAAAATGAGATCTTGGTGGCATAGGAAGTGAGACCTTGGCTGAGGCTTATGAAGACATAGTTTGATTTCCACCTGATTGAAGGTCTTGCTAACCAATCTAGTGGTATCTCTTTTTGCCTAATGGAGCTTCGCATTCCAGGACAAGTGCTTTAATCTGAACCTTTGGCTATGCTTGTCATAGTTTCAAAGGAGTTAGCTAACTAAGGGTGTGCCTTAGGTTTTTATAAGAGTGTTTACCAAGAGCGAACATTGGGTTTCTTGTGTTCCTGCAAAAATAAAATTTAATAATAGAGAAGCTCACTAGCGGCGAAGCTTGTGTACCTTAGGTTCCCACAAACATGAAACTTGGCAACGGAGAGGCTCACCAAGGGTAGACTTTGGGTTTAATGAACTTGGGCCAAGGACGTGTTTGTCCTAGGTTTTCGTGAGGCTTCTTAGTCGATGAATACGACTAATTTTTGTGTATAAAACTTGTGTATATTGTATCAAACTTCTCTAATTTATAGTTGTTTTGTAATATTATAAGTACTTTCTATTAAATACAGGTAATAGATAATTTATACTTTTGTTTTGTGTGTTTAATAATCAATTTCTCTCAATTTCAGGTTAATTAGGCAAATTGGCAAAAATTTTGTTTTCACCTTCTCGCTAAGCCAATATGCTGGCTTAGCGAGCATTCACTAAGCACGACACTCAGTGGCTAAGCGCGAGGAAGATGCCAGAAGAAGATGAGCTGTCAGGTTCACTGAGCGCACTGCTCCAGTTCATCAAGCGCATCAATTCAGCTCATCTGCTAAGCGAGAGAAGCGCACTAAGCCAAAATCCAGTTATGCACGCTAAGCGATCTAGATTTATGCTAAGCGCGCGAGCACGGACCAACCCACCTATTTAAGCTTGAAATCAGATTTTTTGTGGGAGTTTTGGCATTTTTCCTTGAGAAGCCTCTTCATGCACGAGAGTCTAGCCTTGGCTTGAAGCTTTTGCATGTTTAGGAAGTTCTAAAGAGAGAAAGGTCCAAGTTCCAGAGAGTTCTGAGAGATTTTGCTGTGTGAAGATCTGCAGAGACGAGAGCTTGAAGCAGAAGTCGCTCTGAGAGCTTGAGATGAGTTTATGAGTGATTGTGGGATCCTAAAGGTGACGGAGACATCCTCACCACTGGTATTATTGCAATCTTTCATCTTGTTCTTCTCTGTGTTGTAAAGGAGGTTTCCAGACTATGGAAAACTAAATCCTCTGTTAGATCTTCCCTGTAGGTACTTGATGTAAATATATTTCTATCTATGTAATGATGTTTTGTGTATTCTCTGTGCTATCTGCTTTTCATTCTTGTATGCCTTTACCTTGATCAAGTATATGCATGCTTTGTTCGGGTCATTCAATAGTGGAAACTTTTGGATCAAGTGGCCTCAGAATAATTAAGAAGGGGGGTTGAATTAATTATTCCTAAACCTTTACTAATTAAAAATTTACTCTTCTAAGGCTTTTACTATGTTGTTAAGTGAATAAAGAGTAGAAAAGAAACTTAACCAAAAGTAAAAGCGGGAATTAAAATGCACAGCGGAAATTAAAAGAGTAGGGAAGAAGGAGACAAACACACAAGAGTTTTTATACTGGTTCAACAACAACCCGTGCCTACATCCAATCCCCAAGCGACCTGCGATCCTTGAGATTTCTTTTCCAACCTTGTAAAAATCCTTTTACAAGCAAAGATCCACAAGGGATGTACCCTCCCTTGTTCTCTTTGAACAACCTAGTGGATGTACCCTCCACTAGAACTGATCCACAAGAGATGTACCCTCTCTTGTTCTCAGTCAAACCCAAGTAGATGTACCCTCTACTTGTACCACAAAGGATGTACCCTCCAATGTGTTAAGACAAAGTTCTCAGGCGGTTAAACCTTTGAATCTTTGTGAATGGGGATATAAAAGAATTCTCAGGCGGTTAGTCCTTTGAAATCTTTTGTATCTAGGAAAGGGAAGAATCAAAAGAATTTTCAGACTGTGTCTTATTGAATTCTTTGACAAGGGAGAAGTGATGCAATCCTACCCCACAAGGGCATTGGATAGAAGATTCCAAGAAGATTGGGTCAGAGATGCAAAAGAAGGCCCTAGGGTTTTCATGAGCCTTAGGGTAGATTACGGGCCCATGGGCTAAGTATGAGCCCGCTTATCTTTGTACCTATTAGATTAAGGTTTCATTATTTTTGGTCCTTGTATTTAGGGCTCCATAATATATGTAAGGAACCCTAGAAATGTAGGATTTTTCAGCCCTTGTATTTTAGGGCACATTGACTAGTTTTTTGTATTAGGGGTAGTTTTGTAATTTCACATGCATTAAGTGAATATTTGATGTGTGTGGTTGGAAATAAATTTAATTGAATTGGGAGAAGCCCAATCCAATTAAATGTTAGAGGGGGAGGTGAGCATTTGCTTGCTACACCCCATTGCCACATCATATAGTCACACTTTGTGTATGTTCTTCATGCTTTACATGCCTCATGACACCTAAGCACACTTAGTGGAGAATCTTGGACTTGATCTTGGATTAGTGGGCTGAACCATAGCTAAAATTCACTAATCATAATTAGTGAAATTTTGTCTCCAAAATTTGGCTCCATAAATTCAATTTCAAATTCAAGTGAAATTTGAATAAGAAATCAAATTTCCCTCCAATTTTGTGTGACACTTAGGCTATAAATAGAGGCCATGTGTGTGCATTTTTTGGAACTTTGATCATTTGAATATTAAACTTCAGATTTCAGAGCTCATTTAGAGCACAAAATTTCGTGCTCTTCTCTCCCTCTCCCTTCATTCATCTCCTTCTTTCTTCAAGCTCTAATCCATGGCCTCCTATGGTGGTGAGCTTCTTCTAGACTCATCTTCTCCTTGAAGTGGCGTCTCCTCTCTCTCTTCCTTTCTCCATTCCGCTGCCATTCATCTTCAAAGAAGCAAAGGAATCCATTGATGAATAAGATCCTAGGCCTACAAGCTCCAATGGCGCTTACATCATGTGGTATCAAGAACATCTTCATCTAGGTGATGTTCTTTTGCTTCCTCTAGCTTTTTGTTCGATGAATTCTCTTTAATTCCTTTTTCTTCATCTTATTCTCCATGTATATCCTCCATTGTCTTGTGGTTTGGTGTTGTTTAGAGTATATTAAAAAAAAAATAAACCGATTAAATCTTAGATCTACGCTTGTTCTTGCATTTCTATGGTTCAAATTTTGTAGATCTACTCTTGAATCATGTTTTTGTGTTGATTTTAGGTTCTATCAATTTTCATTCATAATATTCTTGTGCTGAACCTTAGATCTAAATTTTCTTCCAAAATATTTTTTAGAAAAAAAACACAAAAATCTAAGTGTAAATCACTTAATCCATGTTGTCTTAGAGTCATGTTTAGTCATAGTAATTGTCACATTATGTTCTAAGTTTGTGTTGAATTTTTATTTTTTTGATTGAATTCTAGATACATTTGTTCATGTATTCTTGTCATTCTTAGCCTATCTTTTGAATTTTAAGTCTAATTCATGCATGTTATTTAGTTCATAACATGTTCTAAATCAATTCCTAGAAGTAGTCTTGTTGTTGAACTCTTTTTTTTTGTTTTCTATGTTTCCTACATGATGCCTATGATGAAGTTGAGTTGTGGTGCTGAGTTGTGGCTGGATTTGTGAATCAAATAAGTCTTAAGCTCTCTTGAATTGTGTTATTCAAGATAATTGAGCATAAGAAAACACAAATTGTAGCTATCCAAGCCTTAAGCAACATAAACACTACTCTTGATTTCTAGGTTAAAATCGCTAGTGCTGGCAGCTTGAACATATGAAATTGTATAAATTACTGGGAATTGGTCACTACGTTTTTTGAGCTGAAATTTTTAATGAATTTTATAGACATCTGGAAAAAAATTATAAAAAAATAACCAAGTGATCTGGATTAAAGGAAAAAATAAGAAAAATCACACAAGTTGGCAGAAAAATTAGTGTCCAAGAAAAAAAAAAGTGAAAGGGAAGTGTGCTTGTTGTTTTGGCTCAAAATTTGTTCTATAATTGGTGACTATTTTATACCAATCCTAGTTCTGAAATTTCAATTGAAAATTATTGTGAAAACAAGTGCCAAAACTAGAGGTTTCTTGAGTCTTTTTTTTAGTTTTTCTACTCTACTCTAGAGCCATTCTAGGTTTCTCTTTGAGTCCTAGCTTGCTTTTTTGTGCTTTTCATTGCTTTAATTGTTGAATAATCCTTGGAAATTTTTCTTGTTAAAACTCTATTGGTTTAGCTTTCATTTAATTTTTTTTGGTCTTTGGTTATTGCTTGTCTCTTTGTTTCCTTGCTTGTGAGTTGCCATATAGGGAATTGGAAAGGAGGATTTGTGCCATATCTTGAAGAATTTGAGTCAAGAAGCAAGGGGCCAACCACCTTAAGAGCTATTGGACTAAGAAGCACTCCAAATTGAGTGAAACACTAAAGAGAGAATAGCCACTACAATTGAGGACTTTTTTCTTTGTAATTTTGTAATTGGCAATTTGCTTTGCTTTCAAATTTTGTAACAAAAAGGCCTTTCATTGGAAGTAAGTTGGGAGCCTCCGCTAGGTCACCCTACTTCCATTTGTGTGTAATAGTTTTAGGCAATTTTCCCTTAGGATAGTGAGTGTTTTGTTGGGAACCTTAAATGAGGTCATCCAAACACTCTTAGGATCCGCCTAGTTTGCATTTCATGCACTTTAATTTCTTGCTTACTTTCATAGCTTATTTCCTTTACCCTCCATTGTCAAACCGCCTAGATATCTTACCTTTTACCAATTAGTTTTAACCTTATCTTTCACACCTCTTTTAGTGTTTATTTTGGCTAGTTTCAACCATAGTTTCTTTTACCTTTTCTTTTCAAACCCCCAACAAGAAAGAACCATAACTTAGGAACCAACATGAGTCTTCATTCTTCATCTAGTGTTAATGGTGAGGGTTCTACTCCTAAGGACCCCTTGTATAAGATATTAGATGAGTTGAGATCCCTTAAGTTGTGGAAAGAAAAACAAGAGAGAAAAGAAAAAAGGAAAAAAAGACTAGAAGAAATAAGTCTAGATGAAAAAGAGAAAATAAGGGAAGAAGAAAGAGGGAAAATACTAAAAGAGTTAAGAAAAGAAAAACATGCCTCTTATAGTAGTCATAACTCTTGCAAGAGCCTAAGTGAAGAACTTCGTGACTATTATGAAGGAAGGCATAGGGCACATCCTAGACCTCACTCCCATTGGAGAGAAAAGGAAAGAAAGCCTCAAGAGGCTAACATTAACCTCATATGCTTCCATGGGAAGGACAATGTAGAGGCTAACTTGGATTGGGAAATAAGGGTAGAGCAACAACTTAAAAGGAATTCTACTTCAAAATCTTATGGATCTCACTCTTATCTAAAGAAAGACCAAGGTCAAGGCATCTTAGGGGTGACACCTTCTAAGCCCAAAGATGATAAGGGGAAGACAATAGAAAATCAACCTCTTAAGGCTAGTATGCAAGAGAAGACTAGCTCCGTAAAGTGCTTTAAATGTCTTGGAAGAGGGCACATTACTTCTCAATGCCCCACCAAGAAAACCATGATTATGAGGGGCCAAGACATTTATAGTAGCCAAGATGAGGCTACTACTTCACCTTCCTCTAGTGAAAGTGAAGAAGCAAAAGGGGAAGAATCTAGTAAAGAGATCTACCCCCAAGAAGAAGGACAACCTTTAATGGTTAAGGAGGTAAGTGTCTCCTCCAAGAGGTTAGCTAAGAAGGAAAAACATTTTGAAATAAAGACAAATATTAAAGAAATTTCCCCTCTTAGACAACCTCCACATTTTCTCCTTTGTAAAAAGACACTTGTTAGCATTGCCACACCTCTTAGGCTTGAGTTTATTCCTCAAGTAAAGGAGTTGTTGGATGAGGGTTTGGTTCGCAAGAGCTTAAATCCTTGTGCTTTGTTGGTACCCAAAATAGGTATTATTAGGCACCAAATCCCTAAAATAGGTGGTATGGTGAATGCTTTGAGTGGTGCAACACTCTTTTGTAAAATCACTTGTGCACCCAACATCTTCATGATTTGTGTACATAGGGACTCATTAGGTAGGTTTGTTCTTATTTTTAGTTTCAATACAAACTTAGGTACTCATATGGGACACCTTAGGTTTGTCATACTTTTTGGTAGGAATAATCAACATGAAAATACAGGAAAAGGTATGTTCTATTGCATTACTTTTCTTAATTTTTTAAATTGTGACCAAGGGGTTCCCATGAACCCTAAGAAAATAAAGGTCATTCCTGAGTGGCCCACTCCACCAAGTGTAAAAAAAATTTGGGGCTTCCATGACTTAACAAACTTTTACAAAAGGTTTGTCCCATATTTTTCTATACTTGTAGCACCACTCATTGAGTTGGTGAGGAACCATGTTCCTTCATGGAAAGATGCCCAGGAAATGGGTTTTCAGACCTTACCTTACTTCAACATACCAAACACCACTAATACATATGTTTTTGTTCTTTTTACAGGTGTTGAGGAAAAAATCCCAGAGTTTCAAGAACCTCGGGATTTGGGGTCAAATCCTTTTCAAGGGGGAGGAAATGATGCAATCCTACCCCGCAAGGGCATTGGATAGAAGATTGGGCCAGAGATGCAAAAAAAGGCCCTAGGATTCTCATGAGGCTTAGGGTAGATTTCGGGCCCATGGGCAAAGTATGAGCCCGCCTATCTTTGTACCTATTAGATTAAGGTTTCATTATTTTTGGGCCTTGTATTTAGGGCTCCATAATATAGGTAAGTTACCCTAGAAATGTAGGATTTTTCAGCCCTTGTATTTTAGGGCACCTAGACTAGTTTTTTGTATTAGGGGTAGTTTTGTAATTTCACATGCATTAAGTGAATATTTGATGTGTGTGGTTGGAAATAAATTTAATTGAATTGGGAGAAGCCCAATCCAATTAAATTTTAGAGGGGGAGGTGAGCATTTGCTTGCTACACCCCATTGCCACATCATATAGTTACACTTTGTGCATGTTCTTCATGCTTTACATGCCTCATGACACCTAAGCACACTTAGTGGAGAATCTTGGACTTGATCTTGGATTAGTGGGCTGAACCATAGCTAAAATTCACTAATCATAATTAGTGAAATTTTGTCTCCAAAATTTGGCTCCATAAATTCAATTTCAAATTCAAGTGAAATTTGAATAAGAAATCAAATTTCCCTCCAATTTTGTGTGACACTTAGGCTATAAATAGAGGCCATGTGTGTGCATTTTTTGGAACTTTGATCATTTGAATATTAAACTTCAGATTTCAGAGCTCATTTAGAGCACAAAATTTCGTGCTCTTCTCTCCCTCTCCCTTCATTCATCTCCTTCTTTCTTCAAGCTCTTATACATGGCCTCCTATGGTGGTGAGCTTCTTCTAGACTCATCTTCTCCTTGAAGTGGCGTGATGCAATCCTACCCCGCAAGGGCATTGGATAGAAAAACTCCAAGTAGATTGGGCCAGAGATGCAAGAGAAGGCCCTAGGGTTCTTATGAGCCTTAGGGTAGATTTCGGGCCCATGGGCTAAGTGCGAGCCCACTTATCTTTGTAAATATTAGATTAAGGTTTCATTATTTTTGGTCCTTGTATTTAGGGCTCCATAATATATGTAAGGAACCCTAGAAATGTAGGATTTTTCAGCCCTTGTATTTTGGGGTGCGTAGACTAGTTTTTGTATTAGGGGTAGTTTTGTAATTTCACATGCACTAAGTGGATATTTGATGTGTGTGGTTGGAAATAAATTTAATTGAATTGGTAGAAGCCCAATCCAATTATATTTTAGAGGGGGAGGTGAGCATTTGCTTACTACACCCCATTGCCACATCATATAGTCACACTTTGTGCATGTCCTTCATGCTTTTCATGCCTCATGACACCTAAGCACACTTAGTGGAGAATCTTGGAATTGATCTTGGATTAGTGGGCTGAACCATAACTAAAATTCACTAATCATAATTAGTGAAATTTTGGCTCCAAAGTTTGGCTCCACAAATTCAATTTCAAATTCAAGTGAAATTTGAATTTCCCTCCAATTTTGTGTGACACTAAGGCTATAAATAGAGGTCATGTGTGTGCATTTTTTTCAACTTTGATAATTTGAATATTAACTTCAGATTTCAGAGCTCTTTTTTAGCACAAAATTTCGTGCTCTTCTCTCCCTCTCCCTTCATTCATCTTTTTCTTCCTCCAAGCTCTTATCCATGGCCTCCTATGGTGGTGAGCTTCTTCTAGACTCATCTTCTCCTTGAAGTGGCGTCTCCTCTCTCTCTTCCTTCTCCATTCCGCTGCCATTTATCTTCCAAGAAGCAAAGGAATCCATTGATGAAGAAGATCCTAGGCCTACAAGCTCCAATGGAGCTTGCATCATGGCGTCTCCTCTCTCTCTTCCTCTCTCCATTCCGCTGCCATTCATCTTCCAAGAAGCAAAGGAATCCATTGATGAAGAAGATCCTAGGCCTACAAGCTCCAATGGAGCTTACATCAAGAAGGGAGACACAAAAGAATTCTGGCGGTTAGTCATTTGTTCTTTTGGAATATGGAGAAGAGAGACGCAAAAAGAATTTAGGCGGTTAGTCCTTGGCGAATTCTTTTTGGCAAAGGGAGAAGGGAATGAAAAGATGAATAGCACAGTTTTCAAGGTTTACCCAGAAAACTTTGGAAGGCTTTTGGCAAAAGGAAGAAGAAGTTCAAAGAGATTCACAATAATGGTTCTACAGAAATGCTTGAAAAGTTGTTGTTGGAAAATCAAAGCCTTGCTTTTATAGACTCTTCAAGTCTAGTCAAGAAAACTTCTTAGAAGATTTATAACCTTTAGAAAAACCTTAAAAACCATTTGGAAAAGATATAACTTTCAGAAAAGCTTGAAAACTATTGGAATAGTTAAATCTTTTGATTTTGTTTAGAAACTATCACTAGTAATTGATTACCAAATAAGTGTAATCGATTACACAAGGATTTTATGTGAAGAGATGTGACTCTTCACAATTAAATTTGAATTCCAACGTTCAAACACACTGGTAATCGATTACCAAAACATTGTAATCGATTACAATATTTTGAAAATAATTGGAACATTGTAAATTCATTTTGAAAGCTTTTTGAAAACCATTTTGGTACTGGTAATCGATTATCAGAGAGTAAAAACTCTTTGGTAAACAAGTTTTGAGAAAAATCCATGTGCTACTCAGTTTTTGAAAAAACTTTTTCATACTTATCTTGATTAAGTCTTCTCTTGATTCTAGAAACTTGAGTCTTGAATCTTGATCTTGATTCTTGGAAGCTTGAACCTTGAATCTTGATTCTTGATTCTTGAAATCAAATTTCCTCTTGAACCTTGAAATGTTTTTGATTCAATGTTGAACATCTTGAACTTATTCTTTGATTCTGGAGATCATCATCTTTGTTATCATGAAGTGTTCTTGACTGTTAGTGTTTGGCTCTACTGAGCTTTAAAAGATTGGCTAAGATTTTGTTAAAACATAAGCACTTAGACAATGAAGGAAAGCTGGAGTTGCTGCACATGATGTCCAACGTTATGTCAAGGAATAAGATCGGGCTGCACAATGTACAAGGCAAGATAAAATGTCAAATGAAGAATTGAAGTTGCAGGATCCACGATGTCGGATACAATGTCCTGACATCCTGCTCGAGAATACTGGAGTTGCTGTACAATGCAAGATAAAAGACAAGTGCAGAAGTGAAGCTGCAGGATCCACGATGTCGGATACAATGTCCTGACATCCTGCCCGAGAATACTGGAATTGCTGTACAATGCAAGATAAAAGTCAAGTGCAGAAGTGAAGCTGCAGGATCCACGATGTCGGACACGATGTCCTGACATCCGGCCCGAAAATACTGGACATATAAATCTGTTATATCTTTAACAGATTATTGTGCAGTTAGCAAGAGATTAGAAGATCTATCTTTAGGAACGAATTAAAAGATCATTAAAGTTCGAATTTCAAAGTAGAAGAGTTCGTTCAGGGATTAAAGATTAAAGATTAAAGATTCAAACTAAAAGATCAAAAGTTATCTTTTAGTTCTTTAACTGCAGATTTTTCAGAAGAAGATAGATCTCCTCCAGCATCAAGCCGTTGCAGCCCAGAAACGCAAATTGCTATATAATCATGGAGGCTGCACGAGTTCTGTACCAAGTCCGGGATTGAAGAGTTAATTTGTGAGTTTTTGGGACTTGAGTCTTTTGTGAGCCACCTTGATGGTACCCTTACATCAAGTGTTGGACCTATGTGTGTAGAGTTGATCTCTTGTGTCTAGAGTTGATCTCTAGTGTGTAGAGTTGATCTCTTTTGTTCAGAGTTGATCTCTGGTGTGTCTTTGACTTAATTGTAAACACAGGAGTGTGAGTGAGAGGGAGTGAGCGGAGGTTCTCATATCTAAGAGTGGCTCTTAGGTAGAGATCGCACGGGTAGTGGTTAGGTGAGAAGGTTGTAAACAGGGGCTGTTAGACCTTGAACTAACACTATTGAGAGTGGATTTCCTCCCTGGCTTGGTAGCCCCCAGATGTAGGTGAGGTAGCACCGAACTGGGTAAACAATTCTCTTGTGTTATTTACTTGTTTAATCTGTTCATACGGACACATATAATCTGCATGTTCTGAAGCGTGATGTCGTGACATCCTGTACGACATCTGTCCCCTGGTATCAGAATTTCAATTGGTATCAGAGCCAACACTCGAAATCACAGAGTGAGATCTAGGGAGATAAATTCTGATGAACATGGAGAAAGAAGGCGGACCAGTGAACAGACCACCAATTCTCGATGGAAGCAACTATGAATATTGGAAAGCAAGAATGGTGGCCTTCCTCAAATCACTGGATAGCAGAACCTGGAAAGCTGTCATCAAAGGCTGGGAACATCCCAAGATGCTGGACACAGAAGGAAAGCCCACTGAAGAATTGAAGCCAGAAGAAGACTGGACTAAAGAAGAAGACGAATTGGCACTTGGAAACTCCAAAGCTTTGAATGCTCTATTCAATGGAGTTGACAAGAATATCTTCAGACTGATCAACACTTGCACAGTGGCCAAAGATGCATGGGAGATCCTGAAAATCACTCATGAAGGAACCTCCAAAGTGAAGATGTCCAGATTGCAACTGTTGGCCACAAAATTCGAAAATCTGAAGATGAAGGAGGAAGAATGCATTCATGACTTCCACATGAACATTCTTGAAATTGCCAATGCTTGCACTGCCTTGGGAGAGAAGATGACAGATGAAAAGCTGGTGAGAAAGATCCTCAGATCCTTGCCTAAGAGATTTGACATGAAAGTCACTGCAATAGAGGAGGCCCAAGACATTTGCAACATGAGAGTAGATGAACTCATTGGTTCCCTTCAAACCTTTGAGCTAGGACTCTCGGATAGGGCTGAAAAGAAGAGTAAAAATCTGGCTTTCATGTCCAATGATGAAGGAGAAGAAGGTAAATATGACCTGGATACTGATGAAGGTCTGACTAATGCAGTTGTGCTCCTTGGAAAGCAGTTCAACAAAGTGCAGAACAGAATGGACAGAAGGCAGAAGCCACATGTCCAGAACATCCCTTTCGACATCAGGAAAGGCAGTAAAAACCAGAAAAGATCAGATGTAAAGCCCAGTCACAACAAAGGAATTCAATGTCATGGGTGTGAAGGCTATGGACACATCATAGCTGAATGTCCCACTCATCTCAAGAAGCAGAGGAAAGGACTTTCTGTAGGTCATTCTGATACAGAGAGTGAACAAGAAAGTGACTCTGACAGAGATGTGAATGCACTCACTGGGAGATTTGAATCTGCTGAAGATTCAAGTGATACAGACAGTGAAATCACTTTTGATGAGCTTGCTACATCCTATAGAGAACTATGCATCAAAAGTGAGAAGATTCTTCAGCAAGAAGCACAACTGAAGAAGGTCATTGCAGATCTGGAGGCTGATAAGGAGGCACATAAAGAGGAGATCTCTGAGCTTAAAGGAGAAGTCGGTTTTCTGAACTCTAAATTGGAAAACATGACCAAATCAATAAAGATGCTGAATAAAGGCTCAGATACGCTTGATGAGGTGCTGCTGCTTGGAAAGAATGCTGGAAACCAGAGAGGACTTGGATTTAATCCTAAGTCTGCTGGCAGAACGACCATGACAGAATTTGTTCCTGCCAAAAACAAGACTGGAGCCACGATGTCACAACATCGGTCTCGACATCATGGAACGCAGCAGAAAAAGAGCAAAAGAAAGAAGTGGAGGTGTCACTACTGTGGCAAGTATGGTCACATAAAGCCCTTTTGCTATCATCTACATGGCCATCCACATCATGGAACTCAAAGCAGCAACAGCAGAAAGAAGATGATGTGGGTTCCAAAACACAAGGCTGTCAGTCTTGTTGTTCATACTTCACTTAGAGCATCAGCTAAGGAAGATTGGTACCTAGATAGCGGCTGTTCCCGACACATGACAGGAGTCAAAGAATTCCTGCTGAACATTGAGCCCTGCTCCACTAGTTATGTGACATTTGGAGATGGCTCTAAAGGAAAGATCATTGGAATGGGAAAGCTAGTTCATGATGGACTTCCTAGTCTGAACAAAGTACTGCTGGTGAAGGGACTGACTGCAAACTTGATCAGCATCAGTCAGCTGTGTGATGAAGGATTCAATGTAAACTTCACAAAGTCAGAATGCTTGGTGACAAATGAGAAGAGTGAAGTTCTAATGAAGGGCAGCAGATCAAAGGACAATTGTTACCTATGGACACCCCAAGAAACCAGCTACTCCTCCACATGTCTATCCTCCAAAGAAGATGAAGTCAGAATATGGCATCAAAGGTTTGGACATCTGCACTTAAGAGGCATGAAGAAAATCCTTGACAAAAGTGCTGTTAGAGGCATTCCCAATCTGAAAATAGAAGAAGGCAGAATTTGTGATGAATGTCAGATTGGAAAGCAAGTCAAGATGTCCCACCAGAAGCTTCAACATCAGACCACCTCCAGGGTGCTGGAACTACTTCACATGGACTTGATGGGGCCTATGCAAGTTGAAAGCCCTGGAGGAAAGAGGTATGCCTATGTCATCCACAACAGAGTCACACTTAGAAGAGGGACTCCAACCACTCTGTATGAAATCTGGAAAGGGAGGAAGCCAACTGTCAAGCACTTCCACATCTTTGGAAGTCCATGTTACACTTTGGCAGATAGAGAGCAAAGGAGAAAGATGGATCCCAAGAGTGATGCAGGAATATTCCTGGGATACTCTACAAACAGCAGAGCATATAGAGTATTCAATTCCAGAACCAGAACAGTGATGGAATCCATCAATGTGGTTGTTGATGATCTGTCTCCAGCAAGAAAGAAGGATGTCGAAGAAGATGTCAGAACATCGGGAGACAATGTAGCAGATGCAGCTAAAAGTGGAGAAAATGCAGAAAACTCTGATTTTGCTACAGATGAATCAAACATCAACCAACCTGACAAGAGACCCTCCATTAGAATCCAGAAGATGCACCCCAAGGAGCTGATTATAGGGGATCCAAACAGAGGAGTCACTACAAGATCAAGGGAGATTGAAATTGTCTCCAACTCATGCTTTGTCTCCAGAATTGAGCCCAAGAATGTGAAAGAGGCACTGACTGATGAGTTCTGGATCAATGCTATGCATGAAGAAGTCTATGAGGAGCAGCCAAAGGGATTTGCAGATCCAACTCATCCAGATCATGTATACAGGCTCAAGAAGGCTCTCTATGGATTGAAGCAAGCTCCAAGAGCTTGGTATGAAAGGCTAACAGAGTTCCTTACTCAGCAAGGAGGAATTGACAAGACTCTCTTTGTCAAACAAGATGCTGAAAACTTGATGATTGCACAGATATATGTTGATGACATTGTGTTTGGAGGGATGTCGAATGAGATGCTTCGACATTTTGTCCAACAGATGCAATCTGAATTTGAGATGAGTCTTGTTGGAGAGCTGACTTATTTTCTGGGACTTCAAGTGAAGCAGATGGAAGACTCCATATTCCTCTCACAGAGCAAGTATACAAAGAACATTGTCAAGAAGTTTGGGATGGAAAATGCCGGCCATAAAAGAACACCTGCACCAACTCACTTGAAGCTGTCAAAGGATGAAGCAGGCACCAGTGTTGATCAAAGTCTGTACAGAAGCATGATAGGGAGCTTACTATATTTAACAGCTAGCAGACCCGACATCACCTATGCAGTAGGTGTTTGTGCAAGATATCAAGCCAATCCTAAGATAAGTCACTTGACTCAAGTAAAGAGAATTCTGAAATATGTAAATGGCACCAGTGACTATGGGATTATGTACTGTCATTGTTCAAATTCAATGCTGGTTGGGTATTGTGATGCTGATTGGGCTGGAAGTGCAGATGACAGAAAAAGGACTTCTGGTGGATGCTTCTATCTGGGCAACAACCTTATTTCATGGTTCAGCAAGAAGCAGAACTGTGTGTCCCTATCTACTGCAGAAGCCGAGTATATTGCAGCAGGAAGCAGCTGTTCACAGCTAGTTTGGATGAAGCAAATGCTGAAGGAGTACAATGTCAAACAAGATGTCATGACATTGCACTGTGACAACATGAGTGCTATTAATATTTCTAAGAATCCTGTTCAACACAGCAGAACCAAGCACATTGACATTAGACATCACTATATCAGAGATCTTGTTGATGATAAAGTGATCACACTGAAGCATGTTGACACTGAGGAACAAATAGCAGATATTTTCACAAAGGCTTTGGATGCAAATCAGTTTGAAAAACTGAGGGGCAAGCTGGGCATTTGTGTGCTAGAGGAATTATAGCAACTACAGCAATCTGAACGTGCCCAAACGAATCACTTAACATTAATAGCACGTTCACTACTGAACCAAGGAAAATTCGACCGTTGCTTCACACGACCCTCTACATTCCTCATTCAAATTTATATCTGCTTGGCATTCGTGTTTATACCAGCATTTCCCAATAGCCTTCTGAGATTTACGAAATCATTCCAAACGCTCTGCTTTTCCATGGCTACCTCACCAAAAGAAACTTCCGCTTCTGGTTCACCCGCTGTACCATCATCTCCGCACCAGGAACAACCGGAATTCAACATTCAACCCATACAAATAATTCCTGGTCAAGCTTCAGTCCCTGAGAAACTGATTCCCAGAAGACAACAGGGGGTGAAGATTGCTGAAAACCCTAGCCCTGCAACAAGTCCTAGGGAAGTAGACACGGAGATGGACAAGAAAATCCGCGGTATTGTGAGTAGCATTCTGAAGGATGCTTCTGTGCCTGATGCTGAGAAAGATGTTCCAACATCTTCCGGCCCAAATGATGAAGTACTCTCTTCCCCCAGCAAAGAGAGATCAACAGAGGAAGATGATCAAGCCGCAGAGGAGACCCCTGCACCAAGGGCACCAGAACCTGCTCCAGGTGACCTCATTGACTTAGAAGAAGTCGAATCTGATGAAGAACCCATTGCCAACAGGTTGGCACCTGGCATTGCAGAAAGGTTACAAAGCCGAAAGGGAAAAACTCCCATCAAGAGGTCTGGACGAATCAAGACTATGGCCCAGAAGAAGAGCACTCCAGTCACTCCTGCCACATCCAGAAGAAGCAAGGTTGCTATCCCCTCCAAGAAAAGGAAAGAAATTTCCTCATCCGAGTCTGATGATGATGTCGAACTAGATGTCTCGACATCTAAGAGGGCCAAGAAATCTGGAAGAAAGGTGCCTGGAAATGTTCCTGATGCACCATTGGACAACATCTCTTTCCACTCCATTGGCAATGTTGAAAAGTGGAAATATGTATATCAACGTAGACTTGCCTTGGAAAGAGAACTGGGAAGAGCTGCCATGGATTGCAAGGAGATCGTGGATCTCATCAAGGCTGCTGGACTGCTGAAGACTGTCAGCAAGTTGGGAGAGTGCTATGAAGGCTTAGTCAGGGAATTCATTGTCAACATTCCCTCTGACATATCAAACAGAAAAAGTGATGATTATCAAAGAGTGTTTGTCAGAGGAAAGTGTATTAGATTCTCCCCTGCTGTGATCAACAAATATCTGGGCAGACCCACTGATGGAGTAATAGATATTGATGTTTCTGAGCATCAAATTGCCAAGGAAATCACTGCAAAACGAGTCCAGCACTGGCCGAAGAAAGGGAAGCTTTCAGCAGGGAAGCTAAGTGTGAAGTATGCAATTCTACACAGGATTGGTGCTGCAAACTGGGTACCCACCAATCATACTTCCACTGTTGCCACAGGTTTGGGTAAATTTCTGTATGCTGTTGGAACCAAATCCAAATTTAATTTTGGAAACTATATCTTTGATCAAACTGTTAAGCATTCAGAATCTTTTGCTATCAAATTACCCATTGCCTTCCCTACTGTATTGTGTGGCATTATGTTGAGTCAGCATCCCAATATGTTAAACTACACTGACTCTGTGATGAAAAGAGAATCTCCTCTATCCCTGCACTATAAACTGTTTGAGGGGACACATGTCCCAGACATTGTCTCGACATCAGGGAAAGCTGCTGCTTCAGGTGCTGTGTCCAAGGATGCCTTGATTGCAGAACTCAAGGACACATGCAAGGTGCTGGAAGCAACCATCAAAGCCAACACAGAGAAGAAGATGGAGCTGGAACGACTGATCAAAAGGCTCTCAGAAAGTGGCATTGATGGTGAAGCAGCTGAGGAAGATGGTGAAGCAGCCGAGGAAGAAGAAGAAGCTGCTGAGGAAGAGGAAGATGCAGCAGAAGAGAAGAAGAAGCTGCTGAGGAAGAGGAAGATGCAGCAGAAGAGACAGAATCAGATGATGATTCTGAAGCCACCCCATGATCATCAGTCCCTTGAACAATTACTAATTATTGGTCTGTAATATTCGCACATTAATTTCATGCATCCTACTTTTGCCAAATTTATGTCTAAAAAAGGGGGAGTAATAGTATTATGCTTGCTATTATGCATGATTTTGAGTAATAGGATACTATGTATGCAATAGATGATGTATGGCAGTAGGATAGTAGGATACGATGTATGCATGATTCATGACCTTGAGGGGGAGTTGTATGAATATGATTTTGAGGGGGAGACTGCTGCTGATGATGACAAATGTAAGCTACTAGAAGCTGCTAGAAGATGCTGCAGTAAGAGCATGAAGACAGGGGGAGCAGATAGCGGATGTCACATGAGATGTCTCGACATCCTGGAAAAGACTAGTAGCTGATAGAAGATGTTGCAGTAAGCATGGAGACAGGGGGAGCAGTAGCAGAAAGCTGATGTCACGAGAGATGTCTTGACATCCTGGAGAAGACTTGTAGATTTGCAACTTGAAGAATTTCCGCTGTGCTTGATTACTCTGATAATGAAAGTTGCTGATCCCACTTGCATAACTGCTCGTACCTGCACAGGAAGTGTCTAAGTATGTTTTAGACAAAATTTGCCAAAGGGGGAGATTGTTAGTGTTTGGCTCTACTGAGCTTTAAAAGATTGGCTAAGATTTTGTTAAAACATAAGCACTTAGACAATGAAGGAAAGCTGGAGTTGCTGCACATGATGTCCAACGTTATGTCAAGGAATAAGATCGGGCTGCACAATGTACAAGGCAAGATAAAATGTCAAATGAAGAATTGAAGTTGCAGGATCCACGATGTCGGATACAATGTCCTGACATCCTGCTCGAGAATACTGGAGTTGCTGTACAATGCAAGATAAAAGACAAGTGCAGAAGTGAAGCTGCAGGATCCACGATGTCGGATACAATGTCCTGACATCCTGCCCGAGAATACTGGAATTGCTGTACAATGCAAGATAAAAGTCAAGTGCAGAAGTGAAGCTGCAGGATCCACGATGTCGGACACGATGTCCTGACATCCGGCCCGAAAATACTGGACATATAAATCTGTTATATCTTTAACAGATTATTGTGCAGTTAGCAAGAGATTAGAAGATCTATCTTTAGGAACGAATTAAAAGATCATTAAAGTTCGAATTTCAAAGTAGAAGAGTTCGTTCAGGGATTAAAGATTAAAGATTAAAGATTCAAACTAAAAGATCAAAAGTTATCTTTTAGTTCTTTAACTGCAGATTTTTCAGAAGAAGATAGATCTCCTCCAGCATCAAGCCGTTGCAGCCCAGAAACGCAAATTGCTATATAATCATGGAGGCTGCACGAGTTCTGTACCAAGTCCGGGATTGAAGAGTTAATTTGTGAGTTTTTGGGACTTGAGTCTTTTGTGAGCCACCTTGATGGTACCCTTACATCAAGTGTTGGACCTATGTGTGTAGAGTTGATCTCTTGTGTCTAGAGTTGATCTCTAGTGTGTAGAGTTGATCTCTTTTGTTCAGAGTTGATCTCTGGTGTGTCTTTGACTTAATTGTAAACACAGGAGTGTGAGTGAGAGGGAGTGAGCGGAGGTTCTCATATCTAAGAGTGGCTCTTAGGTAGAGATCGCACGGGTAGTGGTTAGGTGAGAAGGTTGTAAACAGGGGCTGTTAGACCTTGAACTAACACTATTGAGAGTGGATTTCCTCCCTGGCTTGGTAGCCCCCAGATGTAGGTGAGGTAGCACCGAACTGGGTAAACAATTCTCTTGTGTTATTTACTTGTTTAATCTGTTCATACGGACACATATAATCTGCATGTTCTGAAGCGTGATGTCGTGACATCCTGTACGACATCTGTCCCCTGGTATCAGAATTTCATTGACCTTTAAGCTTTTTGTCATCACCTTTGTTATGATTAAAACTTCTTTGAATCAATCTTGATTCATCATGAAGCTTGCTTCTACAGAAACTGGTTTGATTCTAAAGTCCTTGATAGTACGGGGCTAAGTTGTTGTACTATCACGAGGAATTGGGGTACAAGAACTTAGTTGTGTATTTGTGTCTTAATGTGGTCATGGTTGAGTTTAGTCTTACAAGAGGAATCTGCAGACGAGGCTTGATCGGGATTAGGCTAGGCTATCATGAGGAATTGGGGTCTAGCAGTCCATGAGACAACATAGGAATACATTAGCATTGTTAGATAGAGAACATCCGTTTTAGCATCAGGAACCTATTAGGAACACCAATGCGTTCTCTACTTGTTTTTACACAACATTTCTCTTGCATGATTTTCTTTCTTTTTGCATAGATAGTTTACATACCTGTTCATAACCACAATCATTTTTTCATACCAGACACCTATTTACCAAAATAGCTTGCCAAATAACACAAGTTCCCCGAGAGTTCAATACTCGGTTCTTACCATTTTATACTACTTGTGTGATCCGGTACACTTGCCGGCCACGAACAAGTTTTTGGCGCCTTTTTCGGGGAACTTCTTTTTATTTGGGAAGTTAGCTCGTTCTTAGGTGTCTATTCTTTTTTTTGTTATTCTTTGATTGTTTCTGTGAATATGTGTTCTTCAATTTATATTTGTCTTCTCTTATTGAACTGGATAATCGCTGTCTGTTAGTATTCTACATGTATAGAATCTCCTACAGGTGATTTAGTTACTCCTCACTAAGGCAACTCTTTCACTGCTATATCATGAAGATTATTATCTCAGTCCCATTAATGAACTGTGATTTAGCCAAAGGAGAGCAACACAAAGACAATTGTTATTTTTATTCTATAAATAACTTTGACCAGAGATAGGAACCGGTCATGTATGATTACCTTGAAAAGGAAAGAGCCCCTAATCTTGAGATTATTTTGGCAGACTTCATGACATACCAGGCTAGCTCTAAAGAGTCCTGTTATGGAATGCAATAGCAGGGAACTCAATTTCAAAGGTACCAGTCTTCTGCAGGCTATCAAGGGGAGTCATTCTGGCGACCAGATTATAATGATAAAGCAGAAGGAGTTCTTAATCTAGATGATTTGCTAATGCAATTCAAAGATACAATAGAGTCAATGCAACAGGCCGTTAGAAGAACTGCAACTCAGATTAGTATGTTGGTGGATGACATGGCTAACACTGCGGCTAGACAAGAGGAAGAGCGTGCAGAGATTGAAAGGCATCAAGAAAGCATTTTTAAAGTTACCTCAATCCATCATCAGATGACCACTGAAGAGAAAACGTCTGAAGTCTCCAGTACTCCAGAATATTCCTGCCCAGCCACTGCTGGCTATGTTGGAGGAACAGAGAAAGGTAGATTGGAACCCAGTGTGGAGGATCAAAAAGTCTTTTTTGACCTCTTTGAGGCCATGAAACACTCAGATATGGGTGATGCTTGTTCTGAGGAGGAAGAGGTGGAACAGGAAATAGTATTATCAGCTTCAACCATGTACAACAGTTTCTTTTGGAAAAAGAATTGGGTGATGAGATAGACAACTTAGTCGATAATGAAGAGTGTGATGATCCAAAAGACAATTGCGTTGATCATGTGGTTTTTGAAGAATTGGAGAAAATGAGACCACCAGAAAAGTCCAAAGCAGAATTAAAAACCCTTCCAGCACATCTAAAGTATGTATTCTTGGTAGATGACGAGACTAAACCTATCGTAATTAGTAACTCTTTGAAGAAGGAAGAAGAGGATCAACTGGTGCAGATTCTAAAACATCATAAAGCGGCTATTGGTTGGCACATTTCAGATTTGATGGGAATCAACCCATCATATTGTATGCATAAAATCAATTTGGAAACTAATTGTAAGCAAAGGTTTGTATTCAATACTTTCCATCAAAGCCCTTTTATTAGTTTTCTATTTCTCTTCCACTTAGTGTGACCCTCATGGAATTTGTGGTTATGTTCATAGTTGTGACCCTCGAAGTCACCCTTTCTGTGTGACTGAAGCTTTGGCTGGCTCGTCTCTCACTTGAAGGTCTACGAAGCAACAGCGAAGCAATTCATCTGTCAACTTTGTGTTAAAGGTAAGAACCCCTGTCCGTCAATTGTCTAAATATTCAGTCTTGGCTAGGTTTCCATTTAGTGTTTCAGTATTTGGTAACTTAAATATCTAGAGCCCAAACTATTTTCAAATCATAAATCCTTATAGAAGAGAATATCCTTCTAGTTTGACTTCTCTAACCCTTTTCTTCTAAACATTTTCAGACACATTCTTCTCAAAGTTGTTTCATTTCATCTGCGGATCTGCACACTCAATATTCATATCAGGTGATTGATCTAAGTATTTGTGCTATTATTGGGCTCTTTTTTTTTATTTTGTAAAATCATTTCTTTGTTCAACTATTGTCACCTTATAAAGGCATTTAAAGCATTATCTCTTTTAAGAATACATCTTGCATAACATTTTATATTCCAAATTTTCGTTTGCACCATGGTTGCATTGAATAGTTGACATCTTCTAAGAGAATTTATAATAGAATTTGTAGCACATCAGCAAGAGTAATGTATGTGCTATCTAAATCTTAAGGATCCCTGTGATTCAGCAAAAAAATGCATAGTTTACTGAGCATCTTAGGGAGAAAAATGCAGGATTTTGGTGATTCAGCAAACAAACTCTTGCCAATAAGTTCAACATAAATTTAACCATCCATGTGTGGCTCTGTACAGTCATCTTTCGCAAGCTTATGTGTTATAGCTTTTAATTAGTTGTACAAAAGGTAATATCCTTTTAAGTAGGACCACTTAATTCAACACTCAAAGGAAGTACCAAAAATAGATATTTTGTAAGTTACTTATCATGTTTTGTTGGTGAACTAAAATTAACAAGTACATTTTTTATTTGTGTGTTGGAGCTTAGCTATGATTTGACTGATTGGGTTAGTGAAAATTGATTGGGCAGGGTCTGAGCAGAAAGCTAGTCCATATATTGTCTGCCTTGCTTTCTCTGCTTTCATGGCCATTTTTCAAGTATCCCATTTCTTCAATTTTTCAATATTTCATACTAGTTTAGGTGTGTGAATTGCAATGCATTGATTGCTGGTGCTGCTACATTGTTTGAATGTTTTTATGTAATTGCTATGATAGCAACTCCCCTAAGGGTAGCATAGTGTTATCACAAACATACACTGAAAGCAGGGTGCATTCCTTAGCCCCAAAACTATATTTGTTAACTTTGGCAGTTATTGGTGCATTCCTTAGCCATTCAGGTGCAACGTATCCCATTGCCCCTCTTAAATTAGTGTTTGTTCTAATATGCTTGCCAACCATCGTGTCAAGTCCCTAAACTCACAATTTTACAAAAGTAATGACATAAAAAGGCCTCTTATTGAATACACACACATAGACACAGAAGATTTTCAAAAATTAAAGATGAATTGCGAGCTCACATGGAGAAATTTATCTATGAACTTAGCAGCATTTGCAAATTCAGTTGCAGCTCTAATTTATTCATCTATTGGCCCATCTTTACCATAGGCAATATTCTGTTTAATGCTGCAAGCAAAGAGATCTGGTTCCTGGCTGACAAGACCTATTTTCTATCTTATCCATTTCAGTTGAAATTCTCTGAGATTGATACCGTCAATGAGACTTCACCAACTTGTGGATCATAAAATCTATCAATTAAACTAATAATTGTTGATTTCTCACTTCCACTTTGCCCTACCAAAGCTGCAATAATGCCACTTGGTATTGAAATTGAAAATCCATTGAATATTTGCTCATTAGGTCTAGAAGTATAACTAAAGCAAACCTTCTTAAGCTCTATATCTCCAGAAATATCATCTAGCAGTCGACCACCAGTGTCATAAGCATCAATATCTGGCTGCTTCTTAATCGTTTCAAACATTTTAAAGGTAGCAGCTTGTCCTACATCGGATGCAGTTAAGATTGGAGATGCCTGCCCAAGAGACCAACAAAAAAAAATTAGCCCAGAAAATTTGATCAAATTTTTCTGCCAAGCTTGGTAGAGGTTGTAAGATATGGATTGTTTCATCCATCCACAATGTATATGGGAAAGTAGAATCTAACTTACATGGAACCAATCAAAATTGCAAAAAATATACTAATGACTTGTCCTCCTGTATAACCTTTGTCTAGTACCATCTTCCCTCCAAGCCACACTACCAAACCATGGGTACAATAAATAAATAGACAAACTAAACCAAAGCCAAACCCTCTAGCCACACCCTCTTGCACTCCAACTCTGTAAGCTTTAATTAAGTATTGATTGTATTGATTTATAGCTTGCTTCTGACCAGTAACCACTTCTGGTCCTAGAATTCTAATGTTTAGGTGTAGTGTAGGTTGTTGCAATTCTGCATAATCAAGTTATCTTCATCAACCATTAATCTGAGCACCTCATCTTCCCCTTTTTCCTTTTATTCTTATCCTAGCTATGAATGGTATCAAAATTTCAGACTTCTCTAGTTATACAATGTCCTTTTGCTACTTGGATTTGAAATACAAAATCCTTGATCATTCTTTTGCTACTCAGCAGGTCACAAATTAAGTTAATTACAACTCATACAAACCTTGTTGACTCTCAAACTTTTGTTTTAGCCTTTAAATCTCCCCTTATTGTCTATTGGGAACTTAAAAGCAAGTGGAACAACAACTTAGTTTTGATTAGTATTTAATATATAATTCCAATTGCAGAGATGATAATCATATTTTGAAGCAAAATAACCACTTAGTGAGAGGCATAAGATAGCAATTGGTTAGTCTAACAAATTTTCCAAAATAGATCTCAACTCTAAATAACAATCACCCCATTTTCAAATTACCCTAAATACTCGTCTACTAAGCAATAGTAACTGTTCATTATCTCTAGTTTAATTAATTAGAGTTGTTAGATTGTATTGTGGTGTTGTAGAGTAATATTATCTTTGGTTTAATTAATTAGGTTTGCTACTTTTAGTTAGTAAAGCTCTTCTAAGAAGATATCCTTCCTTTTGAAACTCATCCTTTGCTGTTGCACTCTCCCATTAGCTAACCAATGGCAGAGTCTAAATGCCCATTTGTCAAATAGTTTGTATCTGAAAAAGAAGATGATAATAGTAAAATATTATTAACACATATAGTAGGCACAACATTCATGACCCATAGATTTGAAGAGCGAATAGCTGCAGCAAAACTACCCAAAAAACTCAGAAAGGATCAGTATATAGCATGGTATTCCTTTATCCTTCACCTAATAAATGAGAGGAATGGAAACCACTCAATCCTGTCATTTTGCACATTTTTTAGTCTACATTTATAAACCATAAAATCCACCAATCTCCATTGTCACTCTTTCTCTAGTTTTCACTTTTCCTATCAACTAGCTAACAAGTATGTCCCAAAAGAGGCAATAATATCCCAATTTGGTACTGCAACATTCTTGTGCTGATTACAGGTTTCAAAATGAAAGAAAAAAAACTATGAGCTCATGTCAATGGTAAGAAATCTGATAGAAGTGGAAAAAGGTGGATTCAATAGTCTTTTAAATTAAATAGATGACACTAAGATGGCACATGAAAAGAAGTCTGAACAGAGCATGCACTTTAGCTTGCTCAAATTAATAATTCAACCAATTAATATGGAGACAATTTCTGAATCATTATTGCCTTGTTGTCAAAGTAGAAATACAATAAATTTATAAAATAAGGCCAATGGAGATTGCATGTGCACTCAGTACATAAGTTACATGTGCACTCTGTACATAAGATGCATTTGTTCTAGTACCAACAATCACTCCAGCAACAACATCCTGATTGCTAAATCTTGCTCTAGCTATTGTTCCGACTGTGTGCTGTGTTTTTTTGGTGCTTTAGGTGGTCCTTTATTCCCTACTTTTAACTCTGTCAAACTAAGATGTCAATGCCATAAATAAGTTAATAGTAACAAAAATGTGCAGTTCTTCACCCCATAATCAGTCACAGTGCATTTCCATGTCTCATGGGATATTATTAAAAGTCAGTATCTTAAGGTTTAAGTACTTTGGGTATTTGCAATGAATATGTCTAAGGTAGAGAGTAGAAATGATCTTTAAGGGCAAGGAGATATAATAATCAAGGGGAAATATACAAAACAATCAAGAAGAACTAATAAAAATATTAACAATATACCCAATGAACCAAGTAAGAATGTCCTTTTTTTATTTTGTGAAGTAAAAGACCTTTTCAAAGATTATTTGAGAGTTTAGTCTATGACAAAGAACTCCTACCTGGTAAAACACAGAGCTATGTTCAAATTGTCTAGTTCAAGAATATCAAGTTTTATTTCAGCTGAGTTGGGTAACTTTACTTCTCTTTAAACACTTGATTTGTCTTTAAATTCTCTTTCTGGCTCCATCCCTTCAGAGTTGGGTCAGCTTCAAATTCTCTTTCTGGTTCTAGGCTACTGCCACTTAAATGGAAGCATACCCTTTGGAATTGGTAAATTGAAACATCTAATATCTCTTGATGTACAAATGAACAGCATTAATGGCCACATACTTGAAGAGATTGAAGGCTGTGAAGAGCTCCAAAACTTTGCAACATCAAACAACATGCTTGAAAGAGACTTACCTTCCTCTATGGGATCTCTTAAATCTTTGAAAATTCTGAATTTGGCCAATAATAGTTTATCTGGATCAATCCCTACAGCTTTGAGTCATCTTCCTAACAAGATCAATTCTTCTTGCTGAAGTTGTTCTCCATGTCTTTGTCTATAAGCAAAACCAATTGGCTTAAGGCCAGCATCCCCCGTCTGTTGAATCACCTGCCCAACTTTGATCTTCTGATTTTAGATGGCATGGCATTCCCTTATACTATCATATTACAATGCACAATTATCCAATATTATGGATGCAGCTCTACTCCAATGCATGTACAGAACTTGTTCATTGACCCCAATTTGAATGACCAAAACTCCCTTTATTGCTTTGGCAGAATTCAGATTGTTGTGCTTAAGAATGTCAAATTTGTCTTCTGTGAAAGATGTCATGTTCACTACCCATGTTGTTTCTGCCCAAGAAACAAGTGAATCAGACAAAGAGGAAAAGGAAATCTCTGGTGCAAGGACTGATAAATCCATTTCACCAATTTATCTCCCCTATGTACTTGACTCATTCTTGTTTCCTTCATCTGTAAAACAAACAGAGTTAAAGATGTTTATTGTGCCAGTTTAATTTGTTCTTAAGCTGCAGTTTGAGTATAGTAATCATGTATCTTCTTTTCAATGCTTATGGTTAGACATTGATGCCATATTTGTTTAGATTTTGTGCCATATAAAATCAATTTGGCCAGTCCAAAATAAATGCTTACAGTATTTGTTGTTTGGTTAAGATGTTTAGAATTGATTCGTATTAGGAATGAATTCTATGGAAGTAACAAATTTAAATTTTTCAACGACGCAAAAAAGACTAAAACTTTTGTAGGGATAGATTCTGAATATTTTGATATTTATAGGGACGAAAAACATATTTACGCCTATAATTTAAGTTTTAAAAAATGTCACGTATACTTGGATTTGTCCAAGTCCGACTCTAGTAAAAAACAATACATTTCAATTTTAAGATAACAAAAAATATACCAAAAATTGTGCAATAATGAATTCTGAACTTTTTAATAGTTACATGAACGAAAAAACATATTTTTGCCTTTTGAAAATCCTGACACATGGATGATAAAAGCAAAGAGAGTTGATTTCAAGCAAGAGAGAAAAAAATGGAAGTAGTGATGGTGAGAGAACAATAGAATAAAGGGTTGAAGTTGTAGAAGAAAATGAAACAACCTAAGGACATTACCCTAAAATTAGCTTTTTTCATATCAGAGATTTATATGGATAAACATCATACAAATTTACTGTTATTGTAGAAATATTTGATATATAAAGTAATACAATTTCCTATATAGTGGTTGTAACACCATTTGTTCTCGTCATTTTCGAAATTATGGGATAAAATAATTTTAATTTAATAAACATCCTTTGAATGTTAAGGGTAGATTTGTTTTCGTTCCAAAACGACATTATTTGAAAATCCAAGCAAAACACATCCTTATTAATTTATCATTCATTTAAAATGTCATTTACTGAAATATCACTCATAGTAAACAAAATAAATTTATAAAATATTAGATCTAGGATAAATCATTAAAACACAATCAAACTTTGTCTGGGCATCCTCAATTTCATCACTAAACAATTCAAATACAAAAATATGAATATACTTTTACAATCTTGAAAGTAAATACATTATACATTTGAGTCATAAACAAGAAAATGATACATCATGATTAAAAACTTAGTCTACCGTATTCTATACAAGAAAAAAGACCAAAACTAGGAGTATTAACTCAATGAAAATCCAAAACACGCCTAGTTAACCCACGAAGCATGAACATTTCACTAACTGTTAAAATGTCATCAATAGTT
Source organism: Glycine max (assembly GCF_000004515.6). Taxonomy (NCBI): domain Eukaryota; kingdom Viridiplantae; phylum Streptophyta; class Magnoliopsida; order Fabales; family Fabaceae; genus Glycine; species Glycine max. The sequence continues at coordinate 17,444,133 of NC_038248.2, read as the reverse complement.
AATATATAAAATATTTAATATTCATATTTATGAATAAATAAATTTAAAAATGAAAAAATTTATATAATTAATCTTTTAATAATAAATTTGAAAGGTAATTTTTTAAAATACAATGGAAGTTCCATTCCATTTTATAATACAACAAAATCATTTTTTTTTGCAAAATAGGGGTAAAAAATTGCCAGAAAAATATGATTTTATTGTATAAAATTTACAACAGAATCATATTTTCATTGCTTGAAACATTCAAGTTAATTTGATCCTTTTAATGTATTTTAAAAAACATGTTTTCATTTTTTTACCTACTTATATTGTAATAGAAGTATTACAATATTGTATATTTTATACAACAAAATTGTATTTTTATCAAAAGGATATTTTGGAAATAAAAGAAAAATTAAAAGACATGGCGTGAAAATAGTAAGATCTGAATATAAATAGCAATCCCATCTATGGACATCAACTATCCACGTCCCTTTCATTTTAATAAAAAATGGGACTTGCCATAGCTACCACCAAAATTGCTAATGGAACTATCAACTATAGCAAAATGATTGTTTTACTCTTCTACTTTTTCCTATACCCACAACGCTTCTCCCTTCCTCTCTCACCTCAATCCCTTCTTTTTTCCTCTTTCACGACACCTCCAATGCTTCCTATTTCCTAATTATCCTTTCCCTTTATCTCTCTTCGGACCTATCCGAGACTAGGTACATTATTTTCCACTTCAAAGAGGTAGGTTGAAAACTTTATGTCGTTTATAGTGTTCATAACCATAAAATCAGTGAAATGTTGTTTGGCCATACGTATGTTGGTCCTTTAAACAGAGAAGGAAAAACTATGCTTAGCCAAATGACCAAAAACTTTGAGAAGCCTAGTCAATCTTTTTTTATGGTCAAAGATAAAGATCAAAGAAATGTCACAACCAACAAAATTGTATATGATGAATGAAAAAAATAGCATCGTGAACAATATTGGTCCAAGAATGGAGGTACAACGTCTGATGAAGTTGATAGAACACAATCAATATGTTTAATAGTTTAAAAGGGTGGACATTCAAGATGTTGTCAAAGATATGATGTGGTCACATCCAGATTTCATCACACTATTAAATTCATTTCCATTAGTGTTTGTTTGTGATACTAACTGACTTCAACAAAAATGACTTTCTTTGTTGCCTTTGCTTATTAACAATCAGAGAGGATGAAAAATTTTGAATGGGCTTTACGTGAGGTCAAAACAAAATTTTGTGAAGGATGATGTGCTACTTCAGGTGATTATTGTCACTAACACAAGTTAGAACTATAATGAAATCACCTTTCCTATTCTTTCTCTCGATCCCACTACTAAGAGAGATGTTCATTTCTTAATGGATGTTGTCTTCCCTTCTTCAACCAACTTTTTATGTAAATTCCACATTTCTAAGAATGTCAAAACAAAATGCAAGATGTTCATGACTAAGGAAAAATACTGGGAAGTTGTGATGGATACTTGGGCAGGAATAGTAACTTTGAATGATGAAGAATTGTATGAGCAAAGCTTGAAAAGCTTTACAAACATGTGCACATGTTATTCGACATTTCGTGAGTATGTTTATTATACATGGTTGATGCCTTATAAGGAGAGATTTCTACAAACATGGCCTGATTGAGTTATGCATCTTAAAAGCACAACAACTAATATGTACATTTTCTTAATTGCTTACTTGTTTTACATGTGTTCTTTTAGGCTAAAATATGCTTTTTTCCTATAAAATTTTCAAAGTTTGGTTTTATTCCTTGCAAAAACTTTCATCCATTTTTTCGTCTTCTTAAAATTATAATGTCATTTTTTGTCATGTGCTAAATAATAATGATGATAATGATATTTAAAAAAAAAATCATGCAACGTTCTTTAAAAATGATGTGTGGTTATACGCTTCTTTCATTTGTTATATGATTTGTCACAATATTATTTTATATATTCAAAAGATAAAATAGGTAGATATATTATGATTAAAATATACAATTAATAATAATCATCTTTTCAAAATTAATTATATATTCATCTTATATGTTAATAAATCACTACTAGAAAATACACTTTTAATATTGATTGTTTTCGACTTTCAACATTGGTTTTTAACTGAAAAAACCGATGTTGAAACTATGGATGTTAACATATACTACATGACATCGGTTATTAAAAAACTGATGTTGTATATTAAGAAATATACAAAAAAAAAAGAAGCAAAAAATGCACAAACAATCGGTTTTGGTTAAAATCAATTTTGAATTGTGTTTTCTGAAACACATTCTACATCGGTTCTAAAAATAACGATGTAGAAAGTACCTTTATAACATTCATTTTTGGGGAAACTAATGTTGAATTGTGTATTCTGAAGCGCTCTCTACATCGGTTTAGAAAAAATGATGTAAAAGTGCATTTACATCATCGATTTTTTTGAATGTGCTTACGACATTGGTTTTAGCCAAAACCGATGTTATAAGGGCACTTTCTATATCACTTTTAAACTAGCCAATATTTTTTTTTGTAAAAAAAATTAATATTTTGTTTATTTTACCATAACCAACCAAAATCAATTTTTAAAAAATATATTAATTTTAAATTGAAATATTTAAAAATATTATTTTAATTACAATATCACATTACTTACAATCTCATAATATTAATCTACAAATAAATTTAACTGATAGTTATCAAACTATAAGGTTTAAATATTACTCATTTTCAACTTATTCACATATATATCCTACCACAAAAAATGTAAAAACTATATTTTTTTAACTAATACTTAAGATAGGACAATTACTTACGAATGCCACGTAACTCATGTTCCTAAGTCTACACATTGGGAGTTGATTTTACTGTTAATATTGAATAAGATAGTGACATATTTCATTTTAGTGTGCCATTACAAAGATCTAGCTTTCTAAGGAACCTAGCTATTATCCAAGTTGCACCCTATTAGATATAATCATAATATGTACATTTACATTTACGATTGTCATTTCACTGTAATTTCATAATTAAAATAATATGCTTAAAAAAATTCAAGTTAATAATTAATTAAATTAGAAGACTGGATCTTACCAAATATCCGCTTTTGCTCATCATCCCATCCTATCCCATTCAAAACATCAATATCATAAAATATAATAGGGTCGAAACATAAGTGAAAATAATGGCTAATTGATGACAAAACAAGAATTAAAGATGATTCATAGTTTAAAGCAACTTCCTAGAGACTAAAGGCTGCATAGAGAAGAAAAATAACCCTAGAAACTTGTTTACCCTGCCACTGCAAGAGATCCTTTTACAATAAAATAGACTAAAGTGTAGCACATTCATTTCTCAAGAGAAGAGTGTAATTGTTAAAAATAGAAGGAAAGATAAATAATTGAAGTATCTCTCAAGCAAAAGAAGTGTAATTCAATTACCCCAAAAATAAACATGAAAAACACTACAAGCTAGAGTGGATTTGGGATAAGAATGATGAAATTAATTTAAATTAAATAGTACTAAAAGGAAGCAAGCTAGGTAATATGAACTTGACACAACCTTGCATTTTACATTATGCATACAAATAAAAAGGAACAAATGTAATAGAAAACCATACAACAAAGTAGGAAACGAAACATCATCAGTGGTTGCTTAGTACTCACAGTTGTAGTCAGTCCATCTAATGACCATATTTTCAAGATCATATATCACTAGTTTGTTTGATATCACCAAATCTACAATTGAAAATAATTCAAAGTTAATAAAATAATATCCAACACTAATAAGAAAATATTTAAAAATGATTAAAACTAGCTTGAGTATCACACACATAGAGGCAAGCAAATGGGTATAGAGGGAGGAATGAACAAAGCTTTCCTAAAAGTTGATTTTGCATCATTATGTCCCTCGCTCTCCAAAACCAAAATGATTGGCATTAAGCCGCTAAGAGAAGTTGTGAAGAAATAAGTGAAAGAGAATAACGAGGCATGGATGAAGAAAAGGGTAAAAGTGAAATTGACAATATTTAGAAACTTTCACATATTATATAATTTATCAATATTTATTATTTTTTATGTATTATATCATCACTTATCATAATTATACTTACACTGTTGTCTCTGTGTTAGCTATTAATAATTAGACCATTTATTCCAAAGGGGTAACTTACACAGTAATTGCATGTTCACCAAATGTGTACAATATGTTGGTGGCCCCTGTGAAGACAACACTAGCTTCGTTGGACCCGTTTGTCACATTTTTTGCCTGTCATAATATTTCCACATACACAAAAAGTCTTATCTTAGCATACAATGATGTCTTCAAACACTAATAAAATTAGAATCTAATTTATACACGTGTCAACTATGTTTAAAAAGCCTAAATGAGAAAAAGTAACTTCAGCAAAAGCGCTCTCAATGTTGTTGGCAATGGTGCTATCCTTGCTTCCTTTGACATTATCTATAGCCTTTATCCCATTTTCAGGACTCACTACTACAAAATAGCCTTTCTGTGTTGGTTATTTTGGCTTTTCTACGTCGATTTTCATGCGTCTTTGAAGCCGACATCATAGAAAACCCAACACTCTACAACGATGGTTGCACGACCATCTTAGAATGCTTAGAATGTACAACATTTTAAGATGGGTTTGCCAGATAACCGTCATAGAATGCTGCCCATTCTAAGACGGACTTGGAGACACACCTGTCTTAGAATGTAACGATTTTCACATACAACCGTCATAGAATGTTTTTTTTTGTCAGGTTTATTAATGAAACACAATAACAAGGTGTAAATGTAGCTAATGTCTCATAAGAGACTTAATTTAGGAATTCAGATCTAGATCCTAATCCTGATTAAAATTCAGCAAGGAAGATAGTAAATAAGTAGATATCATTAACAACACAACAAATGGGGATTAACATACACCAAAAATTGAATCAAGGTACAAGCATATAGGACAATTAATATAGGAATTAGTCATATATGCTGACAATAGATACACGATTACAATAAATTTGTTTGACAAATTCCTGAAGAACAAATTACTATGGCATTAAATATAGTGAAAAATGGCAAAAACAAAATGGTAGTAATAAAAGTATTACTAATTATACACCAGAACTCCTGCGAATGTCATCATTGTACCGCATATCAAATACGACCAAACTAGTAAGAATCTCCAAAAGTTATGTTTGTATTCCAACTTCTAAAATCATGTTTTCACCTATGTCTAAACTAAATGGACACATTTATCTTTTGAACTATACAACTTAATGAAGACTTTCTGTTGCTCTTGTTAGACCTATCCATGATAGTTACAAAAATGCAAGATGGCTTGATTGATAATACTCAAGTTGAACCAATATTCAATATATCATTCAGAGAGGATGAAGATCCTCTCCTCTACATTTGTATCAATGTAAATTACTTACAATTATAAAGTGTATGTTCATTGGTAAAACCAAAAAAAGGAATATCAAACTATACAATAGTCCATAATTATTGAAGGTTGCAGAATATTAAAATAAGTAATCACCAGCCCCTCACCATCAATCTCATTAGGAGTACGAGAAGGATTCATTTTCCTCTTGAGAGTTGAGAGTCCAAAGCAGCCACAACTCATAATGATCCTGGGATATGACGGCCACACTCTGCATAATATACCATATTCCAACATAAGTGAAGTGTCATTTGTACATTTCAATTGCAAACACCAAGAGATACAACCATGCAAAGTCAATTGTTGCATGTTAATGGTTTTTTTTAATTATACTTCTTTTCTTCTAAATCGGCGGTCAAACCTTAGATACTTAGTACAGACAAAAACCATCGAACTAAACAAAAGGAGTATTCAAGTTTGCAAAATTTCCCAATTTCATCGCAATTTACCAAAAAAAATTGGACTGTTGACCCCTTCCCCCCCCCCCCCCCCCCCCTCTCTCCAACTTCAAATAAAAAAAAGCTACCAAGAGAAAATCCATTTGCAAATTCAGCACATAATCAAAATCTGATTTGAGCATTCAGCTTATAATCCAGAATGACCAAACCTTTAGCATGTAACGATCACCTATGGGAGCCAACAGGAAATGAACAAGTTTAAGGAGAGTTGGTGGTGGTTAAATACCAATGAGAGTTGAAAATTGAAAAGAGAATGGGGAAAGAGGTTGAGAAAAGGGGGAAGGAATGATATTTAAAATAAAAGAGGAGTGGTTCTGTTATGTTTTGGTCTTTCGGCGATATAGCGAGTAAGGACTTGATCCTGTTTTGTTTGTTGCTTTGTATTGTCAATTGGTCCAATTGTGTGCCACAAACATGACTGATTGTTTCTTTCTTTCTTCTTTTGGTTAACTTCCTACCAGGTTGCTAAAAAGATTGTCCTCAACCAACTACAACACCATTCACTCATTCTTTGCATGTAAATACATAAATGTGTAACGCAATGCACAAGGGATATGTATCAAACTATCAAATATTAAATAAATCTCAGAGCTCTTTTTTGTTTTTATAGGTAAGAATCAAAAGAGTCACTAATTAGGAAATTTCCCTATGGAGTATGCCCTCAATGTATTTCCTCTAATGTGTGGTCCAAGTGCAGTGTTGACGAAGCTAGGTTCATGAGCAACTAATAACAAGCCATTAGGAATAATCAACTGTTCCCCTTGTTTTTGTGCATCTCGTAAAGCAAAGCAAGTCACAAAGTGCTTAATCAAAAGAAAGAAACCGAAGCACAAATGCATGAAAATAGAGAGAACATAATCAATTTGTAGTTAACTTGTACAGTTGAAATACAAACTTGAATGTACCTGACTTTACAAAATAAAATAAACAAAAGATGGAGATATATCATAGGAACAAAAGTGCACTATATAAACTTATGGCTAATAGGAAGGTGTTAGATAGTTCAGTTGGTCTGTTTTTTTTTTTTTTCCAGTTATTGTATGAATACATGGAAGGATTAGTTACTTGATAAATGATGCTACCTCCCATTTTATAAGCTATTCTAATGAATGTTATTGCTAGGTGTCATCTATAATCACTAATTTTGTAAAGAAGAATCCCATATCATGTTCTAAAATAACAACAGAGGAGGTACTTAGCATGTTCATAGGGTAGGCATGCCATGTTGAGGTCGTGGTAGTCTGGGAGGTTCCACTAAGGCCTTTGGATTCTCAAAAGCTCTAAAATGTAATCCCAATAGAAGGTTGTAATCAATTATGTGCTAAGACTCCAAGAACATGCAGTCTAGAGAAATTTCTCTACACCAGAAAAAAGAAATTAGAGTCATAACTAGAAGCTAAGTGTATTTTTGATTCATAGAAGCTAAGCTTATTAATCTTCAGTTGATGAGTAGTCCAACAAAATTGCCATGATAAATACTTTAGTGAATATACACTCGAGCAAACAGTCACAAATAAGTTATGTAGCCAGATGAAAAGCGTTCCAATAAATATTACTAAACATATGTCTCTTCAGGTGTGCATGTAGTTAATAAATACCGGAATACCATAGGGCAATAATTCTTCCTGTAGAAGTCTATAGAACAATGTGGAGGCGTCAACTGAGAACCCTCCTTGGGGAAGTACATCCTTATCCTAGCTCGATCTCCAAAATCAGATGATCGAACTTCATGTGTAGGCACTGGTGTAATTTTTCCAATAATGTACCTGAGAATTTGGCCAAATTTCTTTAAATCAAACCTTCATATGAAACAAAAATACAAAATACACGATGAGAATGTAATTTGTTTGTCATTGTTTTCTAGTTAACTATTTAAACAAAAAATGCAGTAAAAATACAAGAAATATATTTGTTTTTATTGATACTAAGAATGAGGTGAAGAGGAATGCCTTTTGATAGTTACCGATCAACATCATAGAAAAGCTCTACATGATTTCAATAGAATATATAATTCTTTCTTCTTCATCTCTCTATTTTTTCCCTCTGAGATCATCCTGAATGAATAGCATCTAATAATCATATTACAGCCCTGACCTTAATATGAGTGTAAAATATACTATTGTCTTTAGCGATTTAAGCATTCGTTTCTGCAAACTAAATAACCTTGCATCTGCCTTAAGAATAAGCTTTTCAATGATGACTCTAAAACCCTTGGGATAGTCATGTATATTTTCTTTTATTTAAATGTCTTTACATTCTCTACCCGTGCCCAAATATATTTGTCAATATTGTTGCAAACAACATGAAACATTTATAATAAAATCATTAATTATCTTTATATGTGAATCAATCAGAAAGTATGTATCAATACACTCTAATGTATGTTAGCTTCACAGAAACTAGTTGAATAGTTCTCACCCATTACTTAGACGACATCTAATTTATTGGTTGAATCACTTTCTATACATGGTCTTGATTTTAAAATGACAATAAGTATAATGCAACAGAAAGAATTATGATATTGTCGGTGACAAATAGATACAATATCAATTATTCCAAAATAAGCTAGAAGGGTCATGTTATATCCTATAATTTACTCGATTCAAAGCTGCAAATTTAGCTTCAAATAATAGCTTCGATTGCCTTGCCTGTTGAGTAAAATCAATTTTAAAAAACACAAATTAGAGGACTTCCTTGAAAAAAAAAAGAAATGAAGAATGAACAAAATACAAGGGAAATCAAATAACAATGCTCTCTCATATACCATATCACAGATAAATAAACTATTAACTAATGATACCCAACAAATCATCTAAATAATCTTTCAAAAACCTAAAGAAACCTTTATATCTCCAAAAATAGATTTTTTTTATCAATTTCCTAGCCTTATTATTCTTTGTACCTCCAAACCTTCTATCTATTGAAAGCCAAACCCTTTACTATGAAATGTGTTCACAACTTTATTGGCCTCCTCAGGAGTCGAGAAGCAGAGAAAGTCGAACCCTTTACTTATCCCTTTGTCGTCTCGCATAATTTTTGCAGAAGTTATAGTGCCACATGCACTATAATGAACCCTTAGTTCTTCATCACTTGGTCATCAATGTTCTTGACATAAATGTTTCATCCCTGAAATTAAATGATGATATTCTTAGACAACTGAAATGAAAATGACAAGCTAAATATAGGAGAATGACATAAACAATCATCTTTAAGGTAGTCCGATGTCTCTAGAGTTGTTTTCTTCAAAAACCGTTTGTAACCCCTGAAACACCAAGCATCAAACAATTAAGAACTTACTAAAATAAATAAATAGTAGTTCCATCAAAGATCCAAAATTAATTACCAATCAAAAGCCATGAACATTTCCCACACTCCAAATTATTATTTCACCCTCATCCCTTTTTCCATATCATTTGTGGGAGGAGCAACTAGCAAGGAGTAAACCATAGAACAGCCAACATGACTTACCTCATATAAAAAGAAAATAATCACAGATGTTAAAGCAAGCACATGTTTAGCATCTATAATGCAAATCATGGTTCTAAATTGCAGCTCGCAACCGCAATTGTGTTGCTGCCTGCAACAACAACAGCCCGCATTAACCTTCAATCACACAAAATGTTGCAATGCACCCACAGTATAGCCACAATGGAAGTTATACTATCTTATAAATAAAAAATATATACCAAAATTACAATAACTGCAAAATTCTTTTTTACATGACTGAAATTTCCGCTAAAATCAATGTAAATTACTAACCGAAGTTGTTCATATATCATCTCAATGACAATTTCTCCTATATCATCTAAATCATATTTAACATCACATGTTTTTACAAGCTAAAAAATATGTTTTCCATTTATGTCGAAGTGTTGTGATGGCCTCCACGTCTAACGTTGTTGCATCAGAAAACCATTACAAAATTGACAAGCCATGACATAATTAGTAATGACGAGTAATATTTATTAACAAATATTAACCATACTAAAAATTTTAATTTGTGTTAGTAAATATACCATGTTTCATTCATCCTTCAAACTAGCATTAACTATGCACCACATCTAATGCATCACATAATATCCACACTTATAGCCTCCGGTTTGAACATGACTCTAAAGTCAGCATGCAAAATATATTTAACATTCAAAGCATAGAAAGTTACAAATGTGTTCACTGCAAACACCTATTGATTAAATCATTACTAACCTATGGTTCAATCCACCAAGGTGCAGCTTGATTAGGCATACCTTTGAAAGTACTAGTTATTGCCTTCATTGAACTTGTTACAAAAATAACAACAGTTATACACTAAATCACTTAAAATTTTTAATAAAACCTGTTAATTGCAGTTTTTATGTTAACATCAGGCTTCTTCTGCAAAAAAAAAAAACCAAACAACAATGTTATCCCTTGGACACAGAACAACGAGTTGCCAATGTGCTCTAAAGTCGACAATTATAATTAGCTACTTCATAATGCAATTATTTTTAGAATGTACTACAACAATTTAACTTACTGATTCAAGTATGCTCCTAAGTACAGTTGTCGTTGTGACTCCTTGACCCATGTTTCAATGTAATCTTGACATTGTTGACATTTATCCTTAGCATTGTGTATACACTGAGGCTCAAGGAAACCATACACTGAACCATTACCTCTGCTTGTACTATAGTCATCCATAAACCTGTTGTGAACATTTGACATAAATATTGTTAAGTGATTACAATGAAACAAAAATCATTATGAGGTAATAAGTCTTGTAATTCAATTTATTTACATCATCCACAGTTGTAGTACAGATGTGTTTAAACACTTGTCACCTGATAATATTTCAGTTAGATCAGCATGTGTGATGAAAAAGGACGCTTCCACATTTGGAAGCCCATATTTTGTCCCATCCCATGGCAGCTGAATTAGCTTCATGTAAACATCATACAAGATCCTCATCAATTTTCCCAATGGATCCTCTCCAACACCTATATTGCACCTTGTCAACACGTCCAACCGGTTTAACCACATTATTGTGCGAATCCTATATGGTTAATGCCATATCATAATTACAGTTATTAGCCTACAAGTATGAACAATATCGATTTTTATGAAAACAAAGCATAGGGAAAATCAATTTACTTACATAAGACATAGGTTTCATAAGATGCATCGACCATCAAATGAATGTGTTAACCGCCTCCCTCACATATTGAATCATTGACGTCGAAAATAGGACCTGAGCATCAGTGTCTTAAATTGTTATAACATTGACCCTCAGGACATCATCTGCGTAAGGGACATTGTGAATTGAGGTGGCATTATCAAACACCTTACCCAAGGCCACTAGCCGTGTACCCTCCTCAACAACTATGTACAAGCCCATTACTTGTGACATCAACAACAAAAGGCTCTTCTGGTACTACATTTACAACAGCTTTAGCACAACTTCCTTTGGTGCTAACACGTGCACCTAATACTTGAGGGTCTGGCGCTTCTACTGGGGGTGAGTTTGGGGAGGCCATTTGGGATAACTTAATTTTAATCACCTCTTTTAAATCATTTTTCATTATCTCTAAACTGCGCCTATTATCCTCTTCTACCTCTCTCCTCCACTCTTCCTTAAGACTCCCTATGATTTCTACCATTTGATCTAGGGTTATTGTGGTCGAAGAAGTGTTGGAGGCACGTGATGTCTATCCAAGATACTGACTGATAGTCACACCATGGCTAGCTACACGAACACGACCAGGATGCTCTGGTCGGCCAAGCGCAATATTCAATATGTCATGACGACCATCAGGAACAAAGCTTCCCTGCGTGGTTTGTTCTTGTAAATCATCCTATGACAACCACCACAAATATGTTATATTGTGAAATCAGTTAATGGTTCCCATTACATTACTATTAACTCAAATGAACTCATAACATCAACTCACGATTTTGTTAGAGATTTGTTGTGTCGATGTAGATGTCATCTGCCCATATCGCTTTGTATGGGCCATCTTCCACATGACATGTCTTGCAATCGGGGATGAAGGATTTTTTAGCATTTCTGAATTTTCTATAAACTCAGCTTGCTACTATTTTGTCTTAACCTTCTTGTGCATCAATTTTTTTTCTAGAAGATCGTAACCCCCACGAGGCAGTAAGTGGGGGCAATCATTGAATTTTTGAATTTCCTAAGCTTTTTTCCGTATTCCCTATCATCAAGTATAAATAGTGTGTACTAAATAATTACTTCAACAAACTTAACGTAAATCAAAATCTATTATTATAAACGAGTTACATCAAACCTGCCAATTAGGGGTTTGCCGACTCTTCGCAAATTGTTCCCAAGTTTCTGGATCCAAACCATACTTAACAAAAGGATAAAGTTTATCCTCACCTTCATTGTCAACATATGCATATTTAATGGTGAGGGAAGACTTAAATTACCTCCATCTGGTGGCAACCGTTGACATCACCTTCTTCTTGGAAGTTGATCCTTCGGGGATGTCAAATTTACCCTACAGTAAAGAAAATTGTTTAGGTGAACCTCTTGTGTGTTGACGACCATAATTAGCAACTTAATTAAACAAAAAGATATTGAAAGCGCTATTTAACTACATTTACCATAATGTCATCCCATATTAGGTTCTTTAGAGAATCCGAGACAACTTTCCAACGGGAATGTACAATTGGGATTTTTTCCCGTGCCCCTAGGTAACTATGGAACTTTTCTTTATATGGGCCTGATCCTCTACCAGTTGTAGGGTTCACATTCACAGTAGGTCATGGCTGATCCAAGCTTCTGCCAGTCAATCTTTTAAGCCAGCTACATTGTCTAGTCTTCCTTGACGTAGTTCCCGAAGGAGCATCTGAAGGTGGAGGGGAACTTGCTGGGGGTGTTGCCACGGGTCCTGTACAAAATTAAAATAACAACCAACAAACACAAAGTAATTAAAACAGCATGTAAGTTTGAAATTGTAAATAAGCATAACTGTAAAATGTAAAATAGTTAATTTTGATGACTTAAGCATGATTTCGGTATATACCACAATTAAATATACTCGTTCTCCCATAAACCTTCATCATGATCGTTACGATTTGCTTGTACGTTGTCCTCCTCATTTTCAGCATTTATGGAAGGCATTTGTGGGGAGAAAGTGGGCATGTCGTTAACATCAAGTGTTGAAGCATACATATGGTAAGGGAAACCACTTGTTTTCCCCTGTAGAACAACTGACCATGTTGGGTCACTCGGATATTGGACATAAAACACCTGTCTAGCTTGTGCTGCCATTATGAAAGACTCATCCTTGTAACCAACCTTTTCAAGGTCAACCAAAGTAAACCCCATTTTTTCTTGACGGACACCCATATTTCCATTAACCCACTTGCACTTGAACACAATGACTCTAAAGTCACCATAATCAAGCTCCCATATTTCTTGAATGACTCCAAAATAAGGCATGGATGCTCATACTGGATTGTTATCTGATGCACTGCTAAAGTGATCTAAATGAGCATCAACGGTCACCGCACTGTTTTACATGGTACTTTTATCATTTTGTGACTCTATGTAGAAAGAATAGTTAATGATATCATATCGCTTCCAAGTAAGGACATTGAGATTTGGCTCAATAGCTAACAATCTTAATATTTTAGAAGTAGTGTCATCAGCGAAGATAGTTTTTCTAAACCAGTTAATGAAAGTCCTGTTGTGCTTTTGCCACACCCTCATCATGTTCATCTTCGGGTTAGTAGCTGCCACATTTTATTTGTGAGCATCTATGTACGGGATAACGTCTGATGTGTTGTTCAGTACATATAGATGGGCTTGTGAGACCTGTTGTCGATCTATGGCTGCAACATTAAATCCCCGTGTTCTCCTACCTTGTGGTGTGCACTCATGACAGCTTTGAGGAAGACCGACATGTGTACTATTTTCTATATAGTTAGAACAAAACTCAATGGCTTCTTCTGCAATGTACCTTTCCACAATGCTTGCTTCAGGTCGATATTGATTCTTCATATAACTTTTCAAGACCTTCATGTACCGCTCAACCGGATACATGCTCCATAGAAAGATGGGCACACACAACCATATCTCTCGTACAAGATGCACAATTAAGTGAATCATAATGTCAAAAAATGATGGTGGAAAACACATCTCCAACTGACACATGATAATGGAAGCCTTATTTTCCAAATCATCCAACTGTTGAAGGTCAATGACTTTTTTACATATTGCATTGAAGAAAATGTAGAAGCAAGCTTCATGATGAATCAAGATTGATTCAAAGAAGTTTTGATGATAACAAAGGTGATGACAAAAAGCTCAAAGGTCAAGAACACTTCATGATAACAAAGATGATGATCTCAAGAATCAAAGAATGAGTTCAAGATGTTCAAGATTGAATCAAGAACATTTCAAGGTTCAAGAGGAAATTTGATTTCAAGAATCAAGAATCAAGATCCAAGGTTCAAGCTTCCAAGAATCAAGATCAAGATTCAAGATTCAAGAATCAAGAGAAGACTTAATCAAGATAAGTATGAAAATGTTTTTTCAAAACTGAGTAGCACATGGATTTTTCTCAAAACTTGTTTACCAAAGAGTTTTTACTCTCTGGTAATCAATTACTAGATTATTGTAATCGATTACCAGTAGCAAAATGGTTTTCAAAATGAATTTACAACATTCCAATTATTTTCAAAATGTTGTAATCGATTACAATGTTTTGGTAATCGATTACCAGTGTGTTTGAATGTTGGAATTCAAATTTAATTATGAAGAGTCACATCCTTTCACATAAAATCTTAGTGTAATCGATTACACTTATTTGGTAATCGATTACCAGTGATAGTTTCTGAACAAATTAAAAGATGTTACTCTTCAAATGGTTTTTGACTTCTTCAAATTGGTTTTAAGTTTTTCTAAAGGTTATAAATCTTCTAAAAAGTTTTCTTGACTAGACTTGAAGAGTCTATAAAAGCAAGGCTTTGATTTGCAAACAATAACTTTTTCAACATTCCTTTAGACAACAAACTTTTGCCAATTGATTTCTAAATCTCTTTGAACTTCTTCTTCTTCTTCTTCCTTTGCCAAAAGCTTTCCAAAGTTTTCTGGTTTTCTAAACCTTGAAAACTGTGCTATTCATCTTTTTCATTCCCTTCTTCCTTTGCCAAAAAGAATTCGCCAAGGACTAACTGCCTGAATTCTTTTTGTGTCTCTCTTCTCCCTTTTCCAAAAGAACAAAGGACTAACCGCCTGAATTCTTTTGTGTCTCCCTTCTCCCTTGTCAAAGAATTCAATAAGACACAGTCTGAGAATTCTTTTGATTCTTCCCTTTCCCATTTACAAAAGATTTCAAAGGACTAACCGCCAGAGAATTCTTTTGTATCCCCATTCACAAAGTTTCAAAGGTTTAACAGTCTGAGATCTTTGTCTTAACACATTGGAGGGTACATCCTTTGTGGTACAAGTAGAGGGTACATCTACTTGGGTTTGACTGAGAACAAGAGAGGGTACATCTCTAGTGGATCAGTTCTAGTGGAGGGTACATCCACTAGGTTGTTCAAATAGAACAAGGGAGGGTACATCCCTTGTGGATCTTTGCTTGTAAAAGGATTTTTACAAGGTTGAAAAGAAATCTCAAGGACCGCAGGTCGCTTGGGGATTGGATGCAGGCATGGGTTGTTGCCGAACCAGTATAAAAACTCTTGTGTGTTTGTCTCCTTCTTCCCTACTATTTTAATTTCCACTGTGCACTTTAATTCCCGCTTTTACTTTTGGTTAAGTTTCTTTTCTGTTCTTCATTTACTTAACAACATAGTAAAAGCCTAAGAAGAGTAAATTTTTAATTTGTAAAGGTTTAGGAATAATTAATTCAACCCCCCTTCTTAATTATTATGAGGCCACTCAATCCAACAAGTGGTATCAGAGCAGGTATCTTGTAGAAAGTCTAACCAGTTCAAGATTAATGACCTCTTCAGATTCTTTGTTTTTCAAAAGTATTTTCAGGAATAGGTTATTCCAAGATTATGATGAAGACCAAGTCAACTTGTGTCTCCTGACAAAATCTCATGAGAACAACAAAGAAGAATCTGTAAGGAAGAAATGGTACATTGACAGTGGATATTCCTAGCACATGACGGGAGATGTGTAACACCCTGATACATAGATCTATATATTATTAGTAATTATGTTTGATGTTTGATTATTTGTTGCGTTATTTTCATCCGTAATTATTTTTAAGGAGGTTAATTTAGTTAAAAGAGGGGTGTGGATAGATAAGGATCTAGCTTCTCAAAGAAGCCTCTTGAGAAAGCTTCTCAAAGAAGCCACGAGGAAGCCTCTTTATGAAGCTTCTAGAGAAAGCTACATGAAGCTGCCTTGGTAAAAACGCTTCCCAGCCTTCATTAACCGTTGGATCTTCTCGAAATTTGGTCTGCAACTTTACAAGACACGTGTACATGATCTGACCGTTGGGATCTTTGAGAGATGTCTGGAGTGTGCTAGAAGCTTCCGTTCCCGAGAGCATCTCTTATTTAAGCACTTCAGCCTTAGCTTTTGTGTAGCTTAGGAAAAACGTCATTTCTTCTTCTTTCTTTCTTCCAAAGCCATTTATAAAGTTCCAAGCACTTTCTCCATCACCCAAAGCCACCATTAGCCACCACAAACCATCATTGTTCTCCATTGAAAACCCACACCGAGAGGAACCCTTCAACCGAAGCGGAATCTTCCAACTTGGCTTGCGGTTCTAGTAGAGAACGAAAACCCTAATCTGACCTTTCGTTTTCTTTTGAGGTAACCATGGTTCTATGCTTGTTTCTTGTTAGTTTCATCTTGTCTTTGCATCTTTTCTGACTTTGGAACCGCCATTGCATGTCTTATGCTTCCTTTGAAAAATCTTAGAGAAAGAGACTTTGCAAACGTTATCCTTTCATGAAATGCATGTTATTTTCGTAACCTACACTGAACCCCGGTCACATTGGCGTGGTTGGAATTTCCAAATGACATTCCTTTGTAAAATCCGAAATGCTCTCAGCTCTTTCATGTAGTGATGTAGGTGTTTGACCCAGAGCACTGTTACTAGCTTTGTTTTCTGAAATCCATACTAAGTCTCCTTCGTTTTGGCATGGTAGAGGCTTGTGTGGAATCGACGAGCGAGACAAAAAAGAAATCTCCAAGTGACGTGACGAGGAACCCACGGGTAGCTCACAATAGGTGAGGGGAGTTTATTATAAAATTTACTGTTTTAACACCATAGTTAGGGTCAGGGAACCTAGCTATGAGGATATCTGCCTGTCCCTGTTGCATGCTGATTTTTCTTCAAAGAAAATTACGTTTTAACTAATGGGATGCGATATATATATGTATTGTGATGAATGATATTGTTTTGATTGTTTGAAATGTGTTGTTTGAAGACCGTGCGTGTGGAAATGATATTGTTGTGTTTGTTTGAATTGTTGTTGATGTTGCTATTGAGGATTTTAATTGATATGTGATGATAATGATAATTATGATGATATTGATTTGAGATGATGTTGTTAATAAAGACCATGTCAACATGAATTGTTATTATTGATGAATATGTGAATATGAAATGAGGTTGTTGTTGTTGTTGATAACGTCATTGAGATGAGATGATATTTATGTTGTGAATGACATGGAAATACGATTTGTTGATTGATGTTGGAAATGCATTGGCATGTGCATGTTGTGTATGTTCGTGGGGGGGACTGTGCACTGACCTTTCAGGGTCTTTGGCACTAGCTTTTGGCCACGTTCATACGTTGGATGTTGTGTATGATCGTGGGGGGCACTATGCACTGACCTTTCAGGGTCTTTGGCACTAGCTTTTGGCCACGATCATACGTCGTATGAAGTGTATGTCATGGGGGGTAGAGTGCACTGACCTTGTCGGATGGCCCAGACGTGGGTAACTAGCGTGGTTAGAGAATCTAAGCATTCCTGAGGGGATGCTTAGGTGCTTTAATTGGTCCATGGTCTTTGGCACTTACTTTCGGCCGTGATCATAGCTCATACGACACAGGAAATAGAGTAACTGTGGCCAAGTGTACTTTGTACTAGGGGGCTGTCACCTGGTAGGGAACACCTTTGGGCTCCCAGGCTGATCACCTATGGGAGGGGGGCTGTTACGTGCACAACCGGGTGGTCTCGACAAACTCAGCACAATTCCCTAAGTGAGAGTGTCGTGTGGACACGCTTAGTCTATTTCCTGATATTAGGTTGTTGTTGATACGTACCACATTGCATCTGAGTGTTGAGTCAGGTGCATGCATCATTTTGTGCAGTCTTGATTGGGTCCATGGATGGATGATGAGTAATTGTTGGATGTGAATGATGAATATTTGTTGGATATGATTGTTGTGTATGCTTATCATGTTTGCCTATGTTCCTTGCTAATTGTGGTTATTTGGCATTGGTATTGGTTCTTTTATAATAAACTCACCCTTACAATTTTGTATCGTGTGGTTGATACCTGTGATGATCACGAACCTTGTTCGTGGGAGCAGAATGACAGTGGCAGGGTGTAGGGAGTAAGATTCTGGTGAGGAGCCGCCGAGCCGACCTGATGACGTTGGCGTTATTTTGGGAGAGAGTTATGTTTTGTAATCAACTCCTCCGTAGTTGGTTTTTAAGTTTTATTTTGTTGAGTTAAAGATGTAAAACTGGAATTTTAATTATATATATGAACATATTTAATTTTCGTTATGTGTATGACATGTACCAAATTATTGTTTCTATGTAATTATGCATATTCACTTAAGAAATGGTGTATTGTTGGATGAATTTATGTTGTGACAAAATCACTTCTATTTTCATAAGCAAAAATTAAGGGAGTTCTTTTTATAAAAATTGAAATTATCGAATATTAGAGTGTGGATACCGTAGCGACGAGGCGGGTCGTTACAAGATGTATCCAAATTCACAACCATTTCCCCCAAGAAAAGTGGACACGTTACATATGGCGACAACAACAAAGGCAAAATCATTAGAGTCGGTAAAATAGGTACGAGTTCTTCTACTCCTATTGAAAATGTGTTGCTTGTAGAAGGTTTGAAGCATAGCCTATTAAGTGTTAGTCAATTATGTGATAGAGGATATAAAGTATCTTTTGATTCTGAAAAATGTGTTATTAAGCATGAGTGTCATACCCTAATTTCGTCCGGGGACCTTTGCTTGATGACATGCGACCTTTGTTTGGTCCTTGTAAGGTGCTTGGCACCCATCATTAGGCAATTTGTGAAATTCCGGTACATGCCGGAAAACAAAAGAAAATATTGATGCACAATCCGTAAAGTTCCGTGACACACCGGAAATCAAATGGACGCATCGTTGCACAATTAGTGAGGTTCCGTAACATTCCGTAAGTCAAAAAGGGGATGATTATGTAATCCACAAGGTTCCGTAACATTACGGAAAGAAAACAAGTATCGTTACGAAATTCATAAGTTTCCGTAACTTTACGAAAAAAGAATCACCAAAAAAGGCAGGGGGGTGTACTTAGTAAAAATGGGGGTGCAAATAGCAACCAGGCCCACTTGGGCCCTCCAGAATATTCCTCCAGAAGGCTGTTGCTTCTGGAGGAAGCAACCCTGCTCACCTGGGCGAGCTGGGCGGCAAGCATCTCCCCTATTTTGCTATAAATAGGGGAGGAAGTGAGAAGGAAAAGGGTTCAGCCCCTTAGGCACTTCTCTCTCTTTCGAATTTGCTTGAAAAAATTGTTTCCGTGAAGAAAATCCAAGCCGAGGCGCTTCCGAAATGTTTCCGTAACGTTTCCGTGAGGAATTTCGCGAAGGTTTCGACCGTTCTTCGACGTTCTTCATCGTTCTTCAATCTTCAACGGGTAAGTACCTCGAACCAAGCTTTTCGATTCATTCTATGTACCCGTGGTGGTCCACATTGTGTTTCGTGTATTTTTATTCTCGTTTTATTTACTTTTTATACCCCCTTTTGACATGCTTAAGCCATTTTATTTAATTCATTTCTCGCTTAAACTAAAAATAAAATAAATTTCCACCGATCGTTTGAATTGTATTATCCGTTAACTTCGGTTAAAATGAATTCCGACCGTTCGGTCGTGCCGTAACCACGTTGGAAATAAAAAAAAAAAGGTAAAATAATAATATAATAATCAAAAATATCTTTGAATAAAATAATCAAAAAAAATCAATCGGACGTTTTTCTTTGGAAGTTTCCTTGAATGAATTGATTAATAACCAAAGTGAAACTAAGACTAAAATAGACTCACAAATCAAGTTTTTTCCGAAAAATCACTAAAAACCGTTTTAAGGTCCAACGCCTTAAACGGTTCTCTTTGCTTTTATCGGTTAACATGGACCGTTCAAAAGCATAAAATCAACATGTAACTTTACCGCTTTTGAAAGAACTACGTAGGTCTGATTTCCTCATCGCAATTGAGGATACGTAGGAGCAAAAGCCCCGCTTTTGTCGACCACCCCAAGAGATCGTTTATGGTCCAATGCCTTAACGTTTCTCTCCTTTCAAAATCAAAAGACCGTTTAATGGTCCAACACCTTAAATGACCTTTTGTTCAATAAAAACATATTTTGCAAAAAAAAAGACAAAAACAACTTAACCAAACACTTTGTTCCAAAAGAACTACGTAGGTCTGATTTCCTCATCGTAATTGAGGAATACGTAGGAGCAAAGGGAAACACCCTTGTCGACCACAAAAAAGAGAAAAATATAAAAAGGGTATAAAGGATATAAAGACATAAAAAGGGAAAATAAAAAATCAAAGTCATGTTTGCACATTCGATTAAAGGCTGCCATCCCTTGGGACGGACGTGTGGGGTGCTAATACCTTCCCCGTGCGTAAATACAACTCCCGAACCTTTCACTTAAAAGTTCGTTGATCGCGTCTTTTCCGGTTTTTCCGACGTTTTCCTCAAATAAACATTGGTGGCGACTCCGCGCGTATTCCTTTCGTGGAACACGCATCCCGCGAGTCACGCGTCGCCCTCCCGCCGAAGGGTAGGTTGTGACAGTTGGCGACTCCACTGGGGATGTTTTTAGAGAGTTAGGCCATTTAATCTTGTGCAAAGTTTTGCCATGACTTACTCCTTTGTTGGTTTCCCTTTATTATGTTCTTGTATATATAACTCTTTGATGCTTTTAGTGCATTTTTGTATGCATGAGGTAAATATTTATTCATTTGATGCACACAAACACTAACACTATTTGCACACACGGTGAGTTGAAAAAGGGCCCTATACCCGGGTTCGTGGGAAGATAAGGAGTGGAGGTGAATCTGTGATCATGCTAGGTCTCCGACTTGCTTGATTACAGTGAACCCTCATCTAGAGTTTTTCTCTTTGAAAACATATTGTTGCTAGTAGTCCCTACTACTGCAGTATGTTCTTCGAAGGGGATGATACCTCTAGAAACCATCAAGAGAGATATGACTACCTTGGGGGTTATCACTAAAAGCCTAGTTAGCTCTTTCCCTTATAGGTCCCTTAAATAGGGGCACGGAGCAAACACGTTGCGTGCCATTTTTCACACTGCCATGCATAAGTATCATATACCCTCTTGCTTATATTTGTTTGTGAATATTGTCGTACTATGTACATCCCCGTGTTGTGCCTTTCGCATATGCATCATGCGTGGGTTTCGTCTTTGATCCCCTCACTTTAGCAAACCGACGGAGGGTCCGTGTCACCTTCTTAAAAACATATGTTGGAACGTTGTATCCAACAAGGAAACAATTTCTCGGGCTCCCGTATTCGTAAATTGCATCTGTGTCATATTTCCTCATGCATTCATCCATTCCACCCATGATAGATGTTGGAGTTTTGATTCGCGGCCGATTTTTGTTCACTTTAGTAAAACATGGGATCAAGTCAAATGCCTTCGCTTATAAAGAGGTTCTATCAAGTTAAGGTCAAGAGCCTAGGGACCACCAGTCTAAAGGAGTTAGGGCAGTTAATGGGTCAGCTCAAGCGGCAAGCTTTTCGCAAAGATTACGGTAAAATCTGGGACTTAGCCATGGTAGAAGTCTCTACATATTGCCTCCCTTGCCCAGTATTATGATCAGCTGATAAGGTGCTTCACATTTGAGGACTTCCAGCTAGTGCCGACTGTGAAAGAGTTTGAAGAAATCCTGGGATGCCCACTGGGAGGAAGGAAGCCATATCTTTTCTCTGGGTTCTATCCCTCCACGACAAGAGTTGCCAAGGTAGTGAAAATCTCAGCACAAGAGTTGGACCGTGTAAAGCAAAACAGGAATGAGGTAGTCGGAGTACCAAGGAAGTGTTTGGAGGAAAGGGCAAAAGCCTTGGCAAATCAAGGCGAATGGGCTTTCTTTTATTGACATCTTGGCGCTTTTGATCTTTGGAGTTGTCCTCTTTCCGAATATGGAAGGGTTAGTGGACCTAGCAGCGATTGACGCTTTCCTCGCCTTTCATCATGGCAAGGAAAGCCTGGTCGTCGCCATTTTGGCCATGTATGACTCGTTCGACCGGGGATGTGACAAGAGCAGCGCAAGAATTGTTTGTTGTGCACTGGCTCTCTATGTGTGGCTGGTTTCACACCTTTTTTTCTCCAAGAAGGTAGGCCCTTCTATCCGCTACAAGGTCACCGCTCGTGCGTCGAAAAAGCAAAGGCGAATTGGGACCAACTCTTGGCTAGCATGGAGGGGCGTCTGTTAATTGGTTCCCTCGCTAGAAGGAAGGAAGAATCAGGATTCTATCTTCATGCGAAGGATGTCCAAATGTTCTCTTGATGGGAACAAGGGGTTGTATTAATTATAATCCCGTCCTCGCCATAAGACAGCTTGGCTACCCCATGAGAGAAGTGCCATCAGACGAAAGCATCACGCCTTTCATCGCACGGGGTTTCTGTGACCACAACGCGAGGGTACTCCAAGGAGTTCGCAAGGCATGGGATGCGGCATGAAGAAAGGACAGAGAGCTTAGGGGAAGCAGTAATGGGATCATCGGCGGCTATCATAAGTGGCTGAGAGTCCGAACACAAGGATTGGATTGGCTCCCAAATCTAAAGATTGTGAGAGACGATGAGGTTAAAGCTTCGGAAGAAAGTGATGAGGTACAAGCCCTAAAGGCAGAGCTTGAAAGAGCCCGGGTAGTCGAAGAGAAGTTCAAGTCCATAGCCATCAAAGTCTGAAAAGAGTATGATGAACTAAGGGACGTCAATATGGCCACAACTGAAGCCTTGGAACGAGAAACCAAGAAGGCCCGAAAGGAAGAACACGACCAAAGCAAAGTTTTGAGGGGCTTTATAGGGCAGCAATAGTGAGCTCAAGCTCCGAAGAGGTGAAAGGAATCATCACAGGTCAAAGGCATGATCTTGAAAGACGAGCTAAAGGCTTGCCTTAGGTCGAAAAGAAATTTGTCCCAACAGTTAAGCGAGACTGAAGGGAATATGTGGGCCATCATCGATGAGTGCAAAGAGAAGCTAAATCTAGCAGCGACTCACTAGCAAAGGCTAGAGGATGAGTACGCCAAGATATCAGCAGAAAGGGAAGCAAGGGAAAGGGTAATTGATTCATTGCACCAAGAGGCAACAATGTGGATGGACCGATTTGCTCTTACTTTGAACAGGAGTCAAGAACTTCCCCGATTGCTAGCCAAGGCCAAAGCAGTGGCGGACACCTACTCCGTCCCCGAGGAGATCCACGGACTTCTCAGCTATTGTCAGCATATGATAGACTTAATGGACCATATGATTAGAAACCGCTAGGAAGTTTGTATCGTCGCTCAGATCTTGACTAGTTATAACTTTTTGAATAAGATGAGTTTATCCCACGTTTTTACTCCAAAAATCAGTGCGAATCGAGTCACTCCATCATTTTATCTCTAGCATGCATTGTATGTTGGTCTCGTCCTTTGTCACGGGAAGCCGGAAGGTCCATATCACCTTCTTAATTGTACACATGGGGCACTGCGCCCCCAAATGCGCAAGTAAGAAGAGATAATTTTCCGGGCTCTCGTATCCGTAAAAAGCATTCATATCATGCATCGCATAAGCATCTCTTCATAACATCATAATGAACATATCGTTCCTGCTTTTGTCCGTTATCATATTCCAACCTCACATTTTGCATGAGTCATGGCATCATCATGCATATGCGTTCAACAAACTTTTTGATTTGCAAAATTGCATACCATTTGTTTTCATGTTTGCTCATCCTTGCGTTTTCCTCTACAAAACAAAAACAAAAAGGGGAAGCGTGAAACTTCACACTACATTCTTAGTTGCATGTGTTAGGCACCATGGGCCAACCATGTTGGGATCATAAACCCATTTCTAAAAAAAAAAAAACACACAACAACAAAACAAAATAATTGAACATGGTACCTAATGCATGGTTAACTAGGAAATGGTGTTTCTTCGGGCATCTCAATTTCATAATTACATTTTCCATGCATAGCTTAAAGTATGCCCGAGTCATTCATCCCTATGAGATGTTGTTGAAGTATTGGCGATCAGAATTGCCATTCCTTGGATTATAGGGTTGAACCAAGCTCATGCTTTTATAAAAAGGTTCATCAAGTCAAGTTGAAATATGGAAGTAACCGTCTTGCAAAATTGGGGCAAAAGATGAATCGAGTCACATCATTGTTTCGTCTACTGCCAAACATATTTAGGATTGTTGATGTCCTTGTTACTTCCAGTTTCACCTTGACAAAGATGTCATGGACCATGTTGAAAATCTAAATTGATTCAACCCCATATCCTGCGTAAAAATTCGCAATACTTCAACTGTACATCATTCGCATACATCCATGCTTTTCATTGGTTGCATTGCTCATTGCATTCTTTCCTTGAAAAATAAAATAAAATGAACTTAATCATTGTTATAAAAAAAAAAACATGCTTTACGACGTCCTCACCGAACTTGTGCTAGAGCTAGAGTAATGGGTGAAGTAGAGGAGATACAAGAGAAGATGAAGGCCGACATGGAGGCCATTAAAGAGAAAATGGCCACAATGATGGAGGCCATGATGAGCGTGAAGAAGATAATGGAAGCCAATGCGGTTGCAATTGCCGCTACCAGCGTTGTTGCTAAGGTGAACCTGATGTCCCCATCCGGCATCAACCAAATGAATCATCCAACCTCAGATATGGTAGGCAAAGATTTGGGAAGTACGGGCAGCCCCCATGATGTGCAAATTCAAAACGAGCACGCCTTCCCGCCATATGGCTTGCCTCTCAACTATACGCCACCCAAGGTGGCGTACACTCCCAATAAGAATGTCAATAACTCTACTCCTATACCCATTGAGAGCCAGCAACCCCAAACTGATCATGCACATGTCTCTTAAACCGTGGAAGAGACACATGAAATTCCCCACCACAATCTAGCCGACTTCGAGCCTTGGCTCGGATATGCCACTGAAGGGCAAGCAGTTGGTGGTATACCCCTTGAAAACACTTCGGAAGGCCCTCAGTTTCGCCCACAACCACAACCATTGCATTTTGCGGTGGGAAGAGCCCCTCCTGCTATGGCCGAAAAGGGAAAGGCGGATCATCTAGAGGAAAGGCTCAGGGCCATTGAAGGAGGTGAAGATTATTCCTTTGCTAACCTAGAAGAGTTGTTCCTAGTACCCAATATCATCACCCCTCCCAAGTTCAAGGTGCTGGACTTTGACAAGTACAAGGGGACTACTTGTCCCAAGAACCATCTAAAGATGTATTGTCAGAAGATGGGGGAATACGCAAAAGATGAGGAATTGCTGATACATTCCTTCCAAGAAAGTCTTACTGGGGTAGCTGTTACCTGGTACACTAACTTGGAATCTTCCCGAGTCCATTCTTGGAAGGACCTAATGGTTGCCTTTGTTAGGCAGTATTAGTACAATTTTGATATGGTTCCGGATAGGATGCAACTACAGAACATTTGCAAAAAGGGGGACGGATCTTTCAAAGAACACGCCCAAAAGGTGGAAGGATCTGGCGGCCCAGGTGGTACCCCCAATGATGGAAAGGGAGACGATGATCGTGATGGTAGACACATTATCGATACTCTACTATGAAAAGATGGTGGGCTACGCACCCTCAAAGCTTTGCGGATTTGGTCTTCGCAAGTGAAAGGATCGAAGTGGATCTGAAAAGAGACAAATTTAATCATCCTGCTTGGACGAATGAGAAAACTGGGGCAAATAAAGAGGGTGACGATGAGGGAGAAACCCATGCTGTGACTGCCATTCCTATACGGCCAAGTTTCCCACCAACCCAACAATGTCATTACTCAGCCAATAACAAACCTCCTCCTTACCCACCAACCAGTTATCCATAAAGGCCATCCCTAAATCAACCACAAAGTCTGTCTACCGCACTTCCAATGACGAACACCACCTTTAGCACAAACCAAAAACACCAACCAAAAATGAATTTTGCAGCGAGAAAGCCTGTAGAATTCACCCCAATTCCAGTGTCCTATGCTGACTTGCTCCCATATCTACTTGATAATTCAATGGTAGCCATAACCCTAGCCAAGGTTCATCAGCCTCCATTTCTCCGAGAATACGACTCGAACGCAACGTGTGCTTGTCACGGAGAAGCCCCGGGGCGTTCCATTGAGCATTGTAGGGCTCTGAAGCGTAAGGTGCAAGGTCTAATTGATGCGGGCTGGCTGAAATTTGAGGAGAATTGCATGTAAATCCTGAAATTGACAAGAGATGCCACACATGGGGCAATTTTGAAGGCTGTTGTTAGGTGTCTCTAATGACTCATCAGGATTTCCAAGTTTATGCCATTATTGTAAACCACAGTTACAATGTTAAATGAAATGGATAAAGTTGATATCTTTGTCCCTAATCCTCTCACAAACGCATGTTTGCTTATTCAACTTTCACTGGAATGTGGGTGCAAGCCATTGGTCTGTTTGCTCAAGCAACCTGCGCTCCTGAGTGTTGACTTCCAAGACCGTTCAATCAGAGATTACTCATCTTGCACGTTGGTGGGGGTGCCGTAAAACAACGAGTAAAGTTCAAAACAAATAAGTTTCAAAATAAAAAATAAAAAGGCATTTGATTGACTGTGTTTTCAAGTAAAAATATAGACGTTCATGTGACTTCATTTTATCATTCCAGAAAGTTTGTCTTCTTAGAGAAGCGAGTTGTCAAGAATAGGATGTTGGACAAATGGCCTCAGTTACCTTAAGAAAAAAAGGGGTTGAATTAAGATGCAAAGACTATTCCCCAATTGAACTATCACTCTTTCTTTTTGGATTAACAATGCACCCTTAACATGAATTACTCAAAAGACAATTCAAAATAAACTTCTTTAAAGCAAAAGATAAATAGCAATAAATAAAAGAAGTTTAAGGGAAGAGAGGAATGCAAACTTGATTTATACTGGTTCGGCCACTTCCCGTCCAGTCCTCAAGCAACCCACTTGAGATTTTCCACTCTCTTTGTAAAACTCCTTTTACAAAGTCTGAACAACACAGGGACAACCCTTCCCTTGTGTTCAAGAATCCTCTACAATAAGAGACTCTCAGTCTCTTAATCCCTTTTCAGAAGTAAGAAGAAGAGAAGAAGAAATCTCTCTTGAAAGAGATAGATTGTACAATGAAGACCAATCAAAATTCCTTATTGAATATGCAAGTGGTTGACCAAGGAATCTTTTTGAGAGGATAAGACATTTCAGTTCAGAAAAACTCTTAATCTTTTGAGAGGATAAAACTTTTTGGGCAATGAAAACTCTCTTTAAATTCGTGTTTCCAAGTCACCTTTGATGGCCATTCATAAACCATTTGAATAGATGTGACTCTTGGAAATTATTTTCTGAAAATCTCCTCTGGTAATCGATTACAAGACTTGTGTAATCGATCACAGGCTTTAAAATTTGAATAAACTGCTGGTAATCAATTACCATCCATGTGTAATCGATTACACATTATAAATTTTGAATTCGAATTTCTAGTGACTGTTATAAACATTTTCAGCTGCTGGTAATTGATTACCAGAGAGTAAATCTCAATTTAAGATGATTTGGATAGAAGTCTTTGGCCAAACCTTTTGTTTTTCAATTTGGAAACTTCTTCCTAAGATTCTAGAGATCAACTTGATCATATATCTTGATTTCTTGTCTCGAATAAAACTTAGAAGCACTTGATCCTTCGGCATCATCAAAACATCAAAATATCTTGCTTCTACATAGGAGTCATTTGACTTAATCCATCAACTAAAAAAAAATCCTTCAACTATTTCTCGTCCTTGGAAAATTCTTTTTGCAAAAATCAATTGCTTCTTTCATTCTCCCTTGCTACAAGGTTGTGAAAACAAGACAACGATGGTTACCTCATAGCCCTACACTGGGGCAATGAGGGGCATCGTGCATGAGCCTCAAGTGAACCTAGGGGCAGATTAGAAGTTCTCCCCCAATAGGTTCCCTCCTACAAGGTCATGATGAAAGACAATGATTGGTACCTCAAAGCCTTACACAGGGGCAATGAGGGGCACTGTGCATGAGCCTCAAGTGAACATAGGGGCCGATCAAAAGTTCTCACCCATCGATGTTTTCAACAAAAAAAAAGGGGGATAAACCCTAGGATTTCAATGGATTGATTAAACATCAAACGACTCCATTGCCGTCACTCCAAAATGGTCAAATGACTAAATCAAACAGAACACACACTCTGAGGGAGTTCTCGGAGAGATTTGCAAAAGATAGGATAAGGTTGCATGGACTATCACCTCTTTCAAAAGGACAGTCAATTTGTGTTTTCCAAAAAAAATCAAATCAAAATCAAAATCACAAAATAGGGAAAGAATGTCATGAACATTGTACAACTTTCCATTACATTGCATTGTTTCATATGAAGTCCGCATTTACCAAATTTCACGACAAAGGTTGCATGCATCTGCATCCCTAAAAATTATGTTAACTGCATAGATTTCCTACATCTAATGTCCAAATCTTGTGGATTTGGGATGACCGGCCCTCTCGATGAGTCGATCTCTTGCTTTCTCATAAGGGTGGACCCTTGGGTACTTGTACCTATCGCCTTTAGAGGACTACACGTCCTCACCTTGAGAGGGCTACCCGCCCTCGCCTTGGGTACTAGTACCCTCACCTTCAGAGGACTACACGTCCTCGCCTTCAGAGGGCCGCACGCCCTCGCCTTCAGAGGACTTCACGTCCTCACCTTTAGAGGACTACACGTTCTCGCCTTCAGAAGGCTGCACGCCCTCGCCTTCAGAGGACTTCACGTCCTCACCTTTAGAGGACTACACGTCCTCAACTTCAGAGGACTACACGTCCTCGCCGTCAAAGGGTCATGTACCTTCACCTTTGTAGGGCGACATGTCCTCACCTTCAGAGGACTGCATGTCCTCACCTTCGTAGGGCTACACGCCCTCGCCATCAGAGGACTGCATGTCCTCACCTTCGTAGGGCTACACGCCCTCACCTTTAGAGGACTACACGTCCTCGCCAACAGAGGGCTGCACGCCCTCACCTTGAGAGGACTACACGTCTTCGCCAACAGAGGGTTGTACGCCCTCACCTTTAGAGGACTACACGTCCTCGTCAACAGAGAGCTGTACGCCCTCACCTTGAGAGGACTACACGTCCTCGCCAACAGAGAGATGCACGCCCTCACCTTGAGAGGACTACACGTCCTCGCCAACAGAGGGCTGCACGCCCTCACCTCTAGAGGACTACACATCCTCGCCTTGAGAGGGCTGCACGCCCTCACCTTTAGAGGGCTACGTGTCCCCATTTTCAGTGTGCTCCACATCCACACCTTAAGAGAATTAAGGTCCTCTGCCCTTTAATGCTTAACCGAGACTCGCGCTCCCGGTTAAGGGGCCAGTAGTTTCCTTTTATCAGTTTCTGGGCCACCCCCTGATATTGGAGGAGGGCCAACTGTGCGAGCACAACCAGAGAGGGAGGCTATCACACAGCTACTATGCATACTGGGGCAAGATTTCACCCGTGCCGCTGCAAAGAGACGAGTGCGGATCATGCGCACCAACATGACCACTCTTACCTAGATATAGATGACGTTGCTACTTAGCAACATTCTGCCCAGCGACCGCAATGCCGATCTCCCCCTGTGGAAGTATCAGTTGGTCTGTGTCGTTCCGACATAGGTAAGTATGCATATGGTTCAATTGATTTCTGATGCCATCTATTGTTTGCAGGGATCGCACCCACAAAGACACCCAGTGGACCTGAAGAAGTCCAACAGGGCCCTGGGGTTTCCAGCTCTGGTTACGGGCCTCTGTCGGCCCTACAGGGCGCCCGTTCCCCCCAGCAAGTTCATGTCGTCGTGGCATAGGTAAGTATGCACCTCCCCCAACTGATTTCTGATGTCATCTATTGTTTGCAGGGATTGTGCCCGCAAGACACCTAGTGGACCCGAAGAAGGCCAACAGGGTCTTGGAGTTGCCAGCTCTAAATACGGGTCTCTGTCAGTTCTAGGGAGTGCCTGTCGCCCCCAGCAAGGTCATCAGGCCCCCCTACTAATCGAGCTTTCATCAAGAAGTACTGCGTCTCCAGGCAGGCGCAGGGCGAAACACCACAGCAGCCTGGGGATGGCCGGCAGCGGGCAACAGACGCACCGCCATCACCTCTAGAGTTCACCTCTGCTCATCCACAAAAAGGTTTGAGTATTGCCTACACCACATGGCCGACCAATAGGCGACCAAGTCCAAAGCCAAAGGTAAGCAAAGTACTAGGTCAGTGACCAACAAGTCATAAGGCGTCCAGCTCAAGACGTTAAAGAAGCGCTACTAGGAGGCAACCTAGTACCTTTTGAATCTATGCTTGTTATTTGATCACTTTTTATAGTAGGACGCACCTAGTTGCTCATGATCATGGGAATTTAAATAAAACGAGCACAAGCTCGGAAGGTAGT
This sequence comes from Glycine max, assembly GCF_000004515.6. Classification (NCBI taxonomy): domain Eukaryota; kingdom Viridiplantae; phylum Streptophyta; class Magnoliopsida; order Fabales; family Fabaceae; genus Glycine; species Glycine max. Next base: position 17,413,375 of record NC_038248.2, on the reverse strand, counting down.
CATACCTCACAAAATATATGTATGCGTGTTTAGGTAGTGAAAAATAACTTAGATATGCATGTATGTAATTTAGGTAGCAAACAACTACCTCACAAAATATATATATGTATGTTTAGGTAGCAAGTTACCTTAGATATGCATGTATGTAGCAAAAAGATACCTCACAAAATATATATATGTATGTTTAGGTAGCAAGATACCTTAGATATGCATGTATGTAGCAAAAAGATACCTCACAAAATATATATATGTATGTTTAGGTAGCAAGATACCTTGGACACGCATGTATATAGCAAAAATACCTCACAAAAATATACACATGTTTAGGTAGCAAAATACCTCATGAAAAAAAAAAAAAAAAAAAAAACAAACAAGAAAAAGAAATAAACAAATAAAAAAAAAGGAAAAAGAGAGAAAAAAGAAAAATAAGTTGTCTAGCTGAAAAACCAACATGCTTTTGAAAAGAGATGACTTCCAACATTTCTTTAAAGAAAAATTCACTGATCATAACTAGTTTTTGAAAAAATGTGTATACACCTGAAGGGTGAATGCTGTGAAAATTTTCCTGGACGCCCGAAATGGACTTGGATGAATGCACAAATGGATAAAAGAACATATTTTGGAAACATTGGGTTGACTAAAATAGAGGAAATGAATCCTGAGCCCTAGCATCACATGACCATAAAAATTTGACACTTGAGTGTCCGCATAGGTGCATGCATGACCAGTTTTGCATAAAGTTTCCAAATCATCATTTTTGCATTTGTGTCATGGAAATAATGTGGGGCACCCCTTTTATCCTTGAGCCAAACCAAACCCCGACATGTATCATGTCTAGCCATTCTACAAACCTTGAGCCAGAATCCTGACTCACCATAAACCTTGACCCAGGGTGAGAATGTCACTCCTTACCCTCGGAAGCAAAAAAGAAAAGAAGGAAAATTTCCAATAAAAGAGAAAGCAAAAAAAGAAAAGAAAGGAAATTCCCAATCAAAGAGTGGGAGAAAGCAAAAAGAAAAGAAAGAAAATTCCCAATCAAAGAATGGGAGAAAGTAAAAAAAAACGAAGAAGAAGAAGAAGAAGAAGAAGGAAAGAAAGCTCCTGATCAAGGATCGAAAGAAAAAAAGAAGAAATGTGCAGAAAGGTCTTTGGACCGGACAATATCTGAACAATACGGAATTGTCACCAAATGAACAAAAAGAAGGAAGGGAAACCACGACCTAAAGTGGTCTTCTCCCTTTAATTGCCAACCAAAATCTTGTGTGCTAGCGACTATTTCGCCCCGCACTAAACCAAAACAGAAAAGGAAAAAAGCCAAAAAAACACACAAATGCCGAAAAAAACCCACTAAAAGAACCCATTCCCAAGGGAAGTCCTATTGATTCATGATCATGCATGTAATTTTTGATTTGATAGGAAATAATTTGCAAAGTCAAGTCATGACATATCTATGGTTCGGAATTAGGATGAAACACTTACCTGTGCGAGATTGATACACTTTGAGTGATTTTCTTCTATTTTTGTCGAACCCAGTGTTTCCTCTAAATGGTCATTTAGAAACGAAATGCTAACATCCAAAATCTCATTTATGGTTATGGGGAAAATTTCATCAGCATACTCTCCTTCCCCGGTAGACGCATTGTTTTTCACTCAAAAAAGCATATGCTGCTCTAATCAGTTGGAATATTTGTCTCTTTAATAAAGCATGTTTGCATTTTAGTGGAGAAAACACCGAGACTTTTTCAAGTCTCACAAGTTATCCAGAACTACGTAGGTCTGAGTTCCTCGTTGGAGGATACGTAGGAGCAAGAGCCTCGCTTTTGTCGACCACACCACCTTTTGTTGTCATGACCCAAGAGCTGGTAGCCCGCGGAGACACCTTACGGTTATCCGCACCTCGTCATTCAGTGACCCCAAGTGTGATTGATGAGCAGAGGCCAATTTGGTCATCTGCGCCCTTTCCGGAGATGTCAGCATCTTCCGGTGGAGACTTTTTCAAGTCTCACAAGTTATCTAGAACTACGTAGGTCTGAGTTCCTCATTGGAGGATACGTAGGAGCAAGAGCCTTGCTTTTGTCGGCCGCCCCACAATCTCTGTCATACTGACCCTGAGGTCATGTGACATGCGGAGACAAAATTTGGTCATTCCGCACCCCTTTGCCATTCAGAGACAGTCGTGTCCGATGGCACGCAGAGACAAATTATGGTCATTCTGCACCTTTTTGTCATCCAGAGGCGGCGGGCCCGATGACATGCGGAGAAAAAATTTGGTCATTCCGCATCCCTTTGCCATTCAGACACAGTCGTGTCCGATGGCACGCAGAGACAAATTATGGTCATTCTGCACCCTTTTGTCATCCAGAGGCGGCGGGCCCGATGACATGCGAAAACAAAATTTGGTCATATCGCACCCCTTTGCCATTCAGACACAGTCGTGTCCGATGGCACGCAGAGAAAAATTGTGGTCATCTGCGCCCTTTCCGGAGATGTCAGCATCTTCCGGTGGAGACTTTTTCAAGTCTCACAAGTTATCCAGAACTACGTAGGTCTGAGTTCCTCATTGGAGGATACGTAGGAGCAAGAGCCTCGCTTTTGTCGACCACACCACCCTTTTGTCATCCAAAGGCGGCGGGCCCGATGACATGCGCAGACAAAATTTGGTCATTCCGCACCCCTTTGCCATTCAGACACAATCGTGTCCGATGGCACGCAGAGACAAATTATGGTCATTCTGCACCCTTTTGTCATCCAGAGGCGGCGGGCCCGATGACATGCGGAGACAAAATTTGGTCATTCCGCACCCCTTTGCCATTCAGACACAGTCGTGTTCGATGGCACGCAGAGACAAATTATTGTCATTCTGCACCCTTTTGTCATCCAGAGGCGGCGGGCCCGATGACATGCGGAGACAAAATTTGGTCATTCCGCACCCCTTTGCCATTCAGACACAGTCGTGTCCGATGGCACGCAGAGACAAATTATGGTCATTCTGCACCCTTTTGTCATCCAGAGGCGGCGGGCCCGATGACATGCGGAGACAAAATTTGGTCATACCGCACCCCTTTGCCATTCAGACACAGTCGTGTCCGATGGCACGCAGAGACAAATTATGGTCATTCTGCACCCTTTTGTTATCCAGAGGCGGCGGGCCCGATGACATGCGGAGACAAAATTTGGTCATTTCGCACCCCTTTGCCATTCAGACACAGTTGTGTCCGATGGCACGTAGAGACAAATTATGGTCATTCTGCATCCTTCGTCAATCGCGACCGACAAGCCCGTTGACACGCGGAGATTTACATTATCTTCCGCACTCACAAGATCTGTCATACTGACTTTTGAGTCACGTTGACGGGCGGAAATACCCGAGTGGTTATCCGTATAAACATTCTTTTGCTATCTGTAAGACAGAACGCTTGATAGCATGCAGAGACTGACATCGTCTTCTGCACCTTTGGTTCCCTCGGGAACAACAAGTCATTTGCATGCGGAGATTTTATGGTCACCCGCGACTCTCGTCAATCGAGAGGAACGAAATTAGTGTCTTATCTTTACTTTCCTTTTATCTCCAATAAAAGACAAGTAAAGAGGGGCAACTGTCATACCCTAATTTCGTCCGGGGACCTTTGCTTGATGACATGCGACCTTTGTTTTTTCCTTGTAAGGTGCTTGGCACCCATCATTAGGCAATTTGTGAAATTCCGGGACATGCCGGAAAACAAAAGAAAATATTGATGCACAATCCGTAAAGTTCCGTGACACACCGGAAATCAAATGGAGGCATCGTTGCACAATTAGTGAGGTTCCGTAACATTCCGTAAGTCAAAAAGGGGATGATTATGTAATCCACAAGGTTCCGTAACATTACGGAAAGAAAACAAGTATCGTTACGAAATTCGTAAGTTTCCGTAACTTTACGAAAAAAGAATCACCAAAAAAGGCAGGGGGGTGTACTTAGTAAAAATGGGGGTGCAAATAGCAACCAGGCCCACTTGGGCCCTCCAGAATATTCCTCCAGAAGGCTGTTGCTTCTGGAGGAAGCAACCCTGCTCGCCTGGGCGGCAAGCATCTCCCCTATTTTGCTATAAATAGGGGAGGAAGTGAGAAGGAAAAGGGTTCAGCCCCTTAGGCACTTCTCTCTCTTTCGAATTTGCTTGAAAAAATTGTTTCCGTGAAGAAAATCCAAGCCGAGGCGCTTCCGAAATGTTTCCGTAACATTTCCGTGAGGAATTTCGCGAAGGTTTCGACCGTTCTTCGACGTTCTTCATCGTTCTTCGATCTTCAACGGGTAAGTACCTCGAACCAAGATTTTCGATTCATTCTATGTACCCATGGTGGTCCACATTGTGTTTCATGTATTTTTATTCTCGTTTTATTTACTTTTTATACCCCCTTTTGACATGCTTAAGCCATTTTATTTAAGTCATTTCTCGCTTAAACTAAAAATAAAATAAATTTCCACCGATCGTTTGAATTGTATTATCCGTTAACTTCGGTTAAAATGAATTCCGACCGTTCGGTCGTGCCGTAACCACGTTGGAAATCAAAAAAAGAGGTAAAATAATAATATAATAATCAAAAATATCTTTGAATAAAATAATCAAAAAAAATCAATCGAACGTTTTTCTTTGGAAGTTTCCTTGAATGAATTGATTAATAACCAAAGTGAAACTAAGACTAAAATAGACTCACAAATCAAGTTTTGTCCGAAAAATCACTAAAAACCGTTTTAAGGTCCAACGCCTTAAACGGTCCTCTTTGCTTTTATCGGTTAACATGGACCGTTCAAAAGCATAAAATCAACATGTAACTTTACCGTTTTTGAAAGAACTACGTAGGTCTGATTTCCTCATCGCAATTGAGGATACGTAGGAGCAAAAGCCCCGCTTTTGTCGACCACCCCAAGAGATCGTTTATGGTCCAATGCCTTAACGTTTCTCTCCTTTCAAAATCAAAAGACCGTTTAATGGTCCAACACCTTAAATGACCTTTTGTTCAATAAAAACATATTTTGCAAAAAAAAGACAAAAACAACTTAACCAAACACTTTGTTCCAAAAGAACTACGTAGGTCTGATTTCCTCATCGCAATTGAGGAATACGTAGGAGCAAAGGGAAACACCCTTGTCGACCACAAAAAAGAGAAAAATATAAAAAGGGTATAAAGGATATAAAGACATAAAAAGGGAACATAAAAAATCAAAGTCATGTTTGCACATTCGATTAAAGGCTGCCGTCCCTTGGGACGGACGTGTGGGGTGCTAATACCTTCCCCGTGCGTAAATACAACTCCCGAACCTTTCACTTAAAAGTTCGTTGATCGCGTCTTTTCCGGTTTTTCCGACGTTTTCCTCAAATAAACGTTGGTGACGACTCCGCACGTATTCCTTTCGTGGAACACGCATCCCGCGAGTCACGCGTCGCCCTCCCGCCGAAGGGTAGGTTGCGACAATGAGCATGACAAAGATATTGAACATATAGGTTTTAGAGAAAATAATGTTTACATGATTGATTTAAAACAAAAATCTGAAAATGATAGATGTTTTTTAAGTAAAGATTGTGATCCATGGTTATGGCATAAGAGAATTGCTCATATTAACATGGATAATCTAAATAGATTAATTTCAAAAGATCTAGTTATTGGTTTACCTAAATTAAAATTTGAAAAAGATAAGTTATGTGATGCATGCCAAAAAGGTAAACAAACAAAAGTATCTTTTAAATCTAAAAATGTTGTTTCCACCACTCAACCATTGCAATTATTACACATGGATTTGTTTGGACCATCTAGGGTCATGAGTTTTGGTGGAAGTTACTATGCATTAGTAATTGTTGATGACTATTCTACGTATACTTGGACTTTATTTCTTACTCATAAAAATGATGCATTTCATGCATTTAGAAGACTTGCCAAAGTCATCCAAAATAAAAAGAATCTCAAAATTATATCTATCAGAAGTGATCATGGAGGTGAATTTGAAAACAATGATTTAGAAATTTTTTGTAATGAATATGGCATAGAACACAACTTTTCTGCACCTAGGACACCCCAACAAAATGGAGTAGTAGAAAGGAAAAATAGAGCCCTAGAAGAAATTGCTAGAACTCTTTTAAATGACACACCTCTTCCAAAATATTTTTGGGCTGAAGCAGTAAACACAGCATGTTATATTATGAATAGAGCCTTAATAAGACCCATTCTTAAGAAAACCCCATATGAACTTTTTAACAATAGAAAACCAAACATTGCTCATTTACATGTTTTTGGATGTAAATGTTTTGTTCTAAACAATGGTAAAGAAAACCTAGGAAAGTTTGATGCTAAGGTAGATGAGGGTATCTTCTTTGGATATTCCTTACATAGTAAAGCATTTAGAATATACAACAAAAGAATCATGACAATTTGGAATTAATACATGTTACTTTTGATGAAACTAATATTACCTCCCCGAGAAAGGAGTTTCTTGATGATATTGCATATACTTTGAAAGATACGCAAAATGAAGAAAGAAATCTGAAAAGAAAGAGAGATGATGAAGACAAGGATGATCAAGATAACACAGCACAAGAAAATGATAATCTTCCCAAAGAATGGAAAACTTCAAGAAATTATCCTCTTGACAACATCATCGGTGATATCTCAAAAGGGGCAACAACTAGATACTCTCTTAAAGATTTATGTAATAATATGGCATTTGTTTCATTAATAGAACCTAAAAACTTTAAGGAAGCTATTATAGATGACCATTGGATAGTAGCTATGCAAGAAGAATTAAATCAATTTGAAAGAAATGATGTATGGGAATTAGTAGAAAAACCATCAGATTATCCAATCATAGGAACTAAGTGGGTATTTAGAAATAAATTGGATGAAAATGGTATAGTAGTTAGGAATAAAGCTACACTTGTAGCAAAAGGATATAACCAAGAAGAAGGTATAGACTATGAAGAAACTTTTGCACCTGTAGCTAGATTAGAAGCCATTAGGATGCTATTAGCATATGCATCTATTATGAATTTTAAACTATATCAAATGGATGTCAAAAGTGTTTTCTTAAATGGTCTAATTCAAGAAAAGGTATATGTGGAACAACCTCCTGGGTTTGAAGACTCACAAAAACTAGATCATGTGTATAGATTAAAGAAGGCACTTTATGGCTTAAAACAAGCACCTAGGGCTTGGTATGAAAGATTAAGTAAATTCCTATTAGAAAATAATTTTACTAGAGGGAAAGTAGATACCACCTTATTCATAAAAAAGAAGGATAATGATATATTGTTGGTACAAAATTATGTTGATGATATAATTTTTGGATCTACTAATGAATCTTTGTGCAAGGACTTTTCTATGGATATGCAAAGTGAGTTTGAGATGTCCATGATGGATGAGTTAAATTACTTTCTTGGACTACAAATCAAACAAGAAAATGATGGGATCTTTGTCAATCAAGCAAAGTATTGCAAAGAACTCATTAAGAGATTTGGAATGGAAAACTCAAAACACTTGGCTACTCCTATGAATACAAGTTGTTATCTTGACAAAGATGAATCCGGTCAACCTGTTGATCCAAAGCAATACAGAGGTATGATTGGATCTCTACTTTACTTATCTGCAAGTAGGCCAGATATTATGTTTAGTGTATGCATGTGTGCAAGATTTCAATCAAATCCAAAGTTTTCACATTTAATGGCAGTAAAAAGAATCATAAGATATCTATTAGGAACAGTTAGTTTAGGATTATGTTACCCTAAGAATTCTTTATGCAATCTAATAGGATACTCAGATTCAGATTTTGCTGAATCAAAAACATATAGGAAAAGTACTAGTGGTACATGTCAATTCATAGGGTCTGCACCTGTTTCTTGGAATAGCAAGAAACAAAATAGTGTAGCATTATCCACAGCAGAAGCAGAAATATTTCTGCCGGTAGTTGTTGTGCACAGATTTTGTGGATGAAGCAACAACTATCTGATTATGGAATAGTATTAGATCACATTCCCATAAAATGTGATAACACAAGTGCCATAAACATATCTAAAAATCCAGTTCTTCACTCTAGAATCAAGCATATAGAAATTAGGCATCATTTTATTAGAGATCATGTTCTAAAAGGTATGTTGTTTTAGAATTTATAGATACTAAAAATCAACTTGCAGACATCTTTACAAAACCTCCAAGTAAAGTTACCTTCTACAACATTAGAAGAGAGTTAGGACTAATAGATGTCAGTGACTTATCCCAATAATCTTTATTATTATGATATTTGAACAATTTACTATTTCTTTATTTGCATGGTATGTTTGAACAAATATTAAATATGTTATTTGACTATGTGGATTTTATATTTGATTTATTCATGGTTCTTGCTTTATGGTTCTTGCTTCATGATTTAGTAAATATTTTTCCGTGAATAATTGTGTGGATGCTTAGTTGTATTTGTATGATTCATACTTGTTATGCACTTTGGCTTTTTGTTGATGCCAAAGGGGGAGAGAAATAGGAATGAAATCAAGAATAAATAGGGATTAAATCAAGAACTCACATAAGTAATTAACTAAATTTCAAATGAAGCATAAATTCAAAAACAAAGGGGGAGAATGGAAATTTATGTGAGTGATCGACTACGAAAAAGTGTGTGTGTGTGTGTGTTTCTTCATTTCAGAAGTGGTCATCATCAAAAAGGGGGAGATTGTAGAAGCGAGCTTCATGATGAATCAAGATTGACTCAAAGAAGTTTTTTTAGGACAAGTGGCCTCAAATATCTTAAGAAGGGGGGGTTGAATTAAGATATCACAAACTATTTCCCCAATTAAAATTTTATTTCACTTTCTATTCAAGTTATAAATTCTCTTAATAATGAACTTCTTAAATATTAATTCAAATAGAGCAATTTGAATATGAATATAAAACAATAATAAATGAAGGAGTTTAAGGGAAGAGAAAGTGCAAACTCAGATTTATACTGGTTCGGCCACACCCTTGTGCCTACGTCCAGTCCCCAAGCAACCCGCTTGAGAGTTCCACTATCTTGTAAATTCCTTTTACAAGTTCTAAACACACAAGGACAATCCTTCCTTTGTGTTTAGAATTCTTTTACAACAAGAGACCCTTGGTCTCTTAATCCCTTTTTCAGAATAAAGAAGAAGAGAAGAAGTAATCTCTCTTGAAAGAGATAGATTGAACAATTTGAGCACTCAAATAATTCCTTATTGAATCACAAGTGTTTTGGCCAAGGAATTTGTAAGAGGATAAAATGATTTTTCTTTTTCAGAGGATAAGACCTTTTTTTTCTAAAAAAAAAAAACTCTTTAAATTTGTGTCTCAAGTCACATATATATAGGCCTTTGATAGCCATTCAAGAACCAAATAAAAAGATGTGACTGTTGAGAATATTTTCTGAAAATCTCCTCTGGTAATCGATTACAGTATGTGTGTAATCGATTACAAGCTTTAAAATTTGAATTAAAACGTTCAATAACTGCTGGTAATCGATTACCATATATGTGTAATCGATTACACAGTGCAAATTTTGAATTCAAATTTTAATAGCTGTTGTAAATCGTTTTTGGCCACTGGTAATCGATTACATCATCTGGTAATCGATTACCAGAGAGTAAATCTCTTGAAAAAGACTTTTTAATTTAAATTTCTTGGCCAAACCTTTTGCTACTTCGATTGGAATTCCCTTCCTATTTAATATACCCTTCCTAAGACTCTAGAGACTGTCTTGATCATCCATCTTGAATATCTTTAATTTCTTTGTCTTGAATAAATCTTTGAGAAGCATGTGATCCATGTGATCCTTTGGCATCATCAAAAACATTCAGCTTGATCCTTTGTCTACAATCTCCCCCTTTTTGATGATGACAATCCCTGAAATCAAGACAAGCTATATACAAGATGATAGCACGTTCACACAACCCGTACTCCCCCTATCTTTTGGCATGTATGCCTAACTTTAATGATTTAATTGATTTCTAACCCAAGTTCTAAGTCCTCTCCCCCTTTGGCAACATCAAAAAGAACTAAGCAAAACAATCAATATCCAAACAGAGCCAAACATTAAACCAAAAGAAGTCCATACATTGTCATAACCAACCAAAGCAAAGGCGAGAAATATAATAAAAGTGCAAGATTACGATAACTAGAGCAGCAAAAAGCCAAATACACGGCGATAAAACTAAGTACTAATAATACTTAATCATAATAATAACAAATAAGCTAAGAGGATGATGGAGGCGGTGGTGGTGGATCAAAGCAAGTACGGATGAAGGAGACATCTTCTTCAACCTTGGTGATTCTTGATTCCATGGCATCGAATCGCATGTCGACTTGCAATTCCATGGCATCAAATTTGTCACCAACAAAAGTCTGAAGACCATCGAACTTATCCATAAGCCTTCGAAGAAGAGAGGAATTATCTTCAACTTGTAGGTTGCCTTCATCATCAGCGGGTTGAGCACCCTTTTTGACCCAAGAGCCATCATGCTCTTTGCGGTAACCAAAAGAAGCAATCACAGCAGCACCAATTAAAAAGGATCTCTTGATTGGAACATAAGGTTCAGAATCAAGAGGAATTCCAAAATGGCAAAAAAAGAGAGTGACAAGGTGTGGATATGGCAATGGAGCATTTAATCGCAATGCCTTATGCATGCGATATCTGACTAAGTGTGCCCAGTCAAGTTGACGCCCTGTATGAAAGGCCCACATGATAACAAGATCTTCCTCAGAAACCTGGGCAAGGTTGGAAGATCGTGGAAGCAGAATACGCACAATTAGATAATGAAGGATGCGGCTTTCAAAAGCCAATGAATCGGCAAGAAGGCGTCCGGTCATATCCGCATGGTTGGTGCAAACCAACTGGCAGACATCATGTGCAGAGAAATCAAATTTCCAGTCGTCATTCAGTGTACCTTCAAATGGTACACCGTCACTGGACAATTGGGTTAAGCAATGGAAAAGGGATTGGTCAATGACCATTTTTATCCCAAAAACCTCAGAAATCAAAGTGTTGTCCTAAATTTCAAGATTACAATAAAAAGCTTTAACTAATTCAGGATAAACAGGCAATTGTAATGACATGAAAGGTATGAGACCTAAGTTTTGAAATGCTTGAATGCAATCAAAACTTTCAACAGAAAAGAATTCCATATCTATGAACTTAGGGTCGATAATGGAACGAGATGAGAAAAGGTTTGAGTACTGTTTCTGTTGTTCCTCGAACGAAAATAGTTTGGAAGAGGATAATGAGGGTGGAATTGGTGCTGTGGATGCGCTGGTGGCTCCGGAACGATGAGCTCTTGAAGCCGAAGCAGAGGCGGATGAACCCTTACGTTTCTTTGATGATTCTGCCATATGATGGAGTTTTTGCAGATTGCAATCGGTGAAATCAAAAGAAAATTGAAAAAGAAGAGGATTGCAAGTTACGGGAGTCGATTTGATGAAGAAATGAGTAAGATAGGAAGGTTTGAAGGTTTGGGAATGGAGGGACGTCGCAAGGAGGAAGAGGTTGTGCAGGGGTTTCTGAAAAACGTGATATTTATAGACCAGGACGCATTGCAATCGATTACAAGTAATGGTAATCGATTACAGTATTCATGTAATCGATTACCAGAACAAAACAATAGCCTTTTCCTAAAGGAAAACTTATTTTTAAGTCTAAAAACTTATACTATCTTAAGAGTTAATTATACTAACAAGAAAAGTAAACTAAATTAAACAGAAACAAGCATCATACTTAATCAAAACACAATCAATCAATCATAAACTTTACCTATCCAAATCACTAAGGTCTAAAAGTCCTAATTCTCTTCTTATTGAAAAGAATATATCCTTTGGGAGAGGTTTTGTAAAGATATCAGCAAGCTGATTCTTTGTATCAACAAATTCTAGCAAACAATCTCCCTTTAGAACATGGTCTCTTAGAAAATGGTGCCTAATTTCTATATGTTTCGTCCTAGAGTGTTGTACAGGGATTTTGGATAGATTTATGGCACTAGTATTATCACACCTAATAGGTATGCGATCAAGAAGGATACCATAGTCAGATAATTGTTGCTTCATCCATAAAATCTGTGCACAACAACTGCCGGCAGAGATATACTCCGCTTCAACAGTGGATAAAGCAACATTGTTTTGTTTCTTACTATGCCATGAGACAAGAGCCGATCCAATGAATTGACAAGTTTCATTTGTGCTTTTTCTATCAGTTTTAGATCCGGCAAAATCAGAATCAAAATATCCTATTAAGTTACATGCTGAATTCTTAGGATACCATAATCCTAAATTGATTGTACCTAATAGATATCTCATGATTCTCATTACTGCACTCAAATGTGATTGTTTGGGGTTGGATTGAAACCTAGCACACATGCATACACTAAACATAATATCAGGTCTACTAGCAGATAAATACAGAAGAGATCCGATCATACCTCGATACTGTTTCATGTCTATAGACTGACCAGATTCATCTTTATCTAAGTAACAGCTAGTGCTCATCGGTGTAGCCATGTGTTTTGCACTTTCCATCCCAAATCTTTTGATCAATTCCTTGCAGTACTTGGCTTGATTGATGAATATACCTCCTTGAGTTTGCTTGATTTGTAATCCCAGGAAGTACTTTAGTTCTCCCATCATTGACATTTCAAATTCACTTTGCATATCAAGGGAAAACTCCTTGCACAATGAATCATTAGTGGATCCAAAAATTATATCATCAACATATATTTGAACCAACAAAATATCATTATGCTTTCTCTTTATGAACAATGTGGTATCCACTTTTCCTCTAGAAAATTCTTTTTCTAGGAGAAAATTGCTTAAACGTTCATACCACGCCCTAGGGGCTTGTTTCAAACCATAAAGAGCCTTTTGCAATTTATAAACATGATTTGGTTTATCCGGGATTTCAAAACCAGGGGATTGTTCAACATATACTTCTTCTTGAATTAAGCCATTTAGAAAAGCACTTTTAACATCCATTTGATAGAGCTTAAAATCCATTATGGATGCATATGCTAAGAGCATTCTAATGGCTTCTAATCTTGCAACAGGAGCATATGTTTTTTCATAGTCTATTCCCTCTTCTTGATTATACCCTTTTGCTACTAACCTAGCCTCATTTCTAATAATTATGCCATGTTCATCTAATTTATTTCTAAAAACCCATTTTGTTCCTATGACAGGATAATTTTCAGGTTTTTCTACTAGTTTCCACACATTGTTTCTTTCAAATTGATTCAGTTCTTCTTGCATGGCAATGATCCAGTTATCATCTACTATGGCTTCTTTTATATTTTTAGGTTCAATCATAGATACAAAAGCCATATTATTGCATAAATCTTTAAAAGAATGTCTAGTTGTTACCCCTTTTGAGATATCACCAATAATGTTGTCAAGGGGATGATCTCTTGAGACTTTCCATTCTCTTGGAAGTTCATTATTTGCTCTAACTCCATTATCTTGAAAATCCTCATTGCTTCCTTCATCTTTTTCTTTAGAGTCATTTCCATGAATATGTGTTTCTTCTAAGGAATCTGAAATATCATCTAAAAAATCCTTCCTTGGAAGAATGACATTAGACTCATCAAAGGAAACATGTATAGATTCTTCAATTGTCATTGTTCTTTTATTATATATTCTATAAGCTTTACTATGCAGAGAATATCCAAGAAAAATACCTTCATCTGACTTAGCATCAAATTTTCCTAAGTTATCTTTTCCATTATTCAATACAAAACATTTACAACCAAAGATATGAAGATGTGAGATGTTTGGTTTTCTGCCATTGAACAATTCATATGGAGTTTTCTTTAAAATGGGTCTTATTAAAGCCCTATTTAAAATGTAGCATGCAGTGTTAACGGCTTCAGCCCAAAAGTATTTTGGAAGAGGAGTATCATTTAATAAAGTTCTAGCAATCTCTTCCAATGATCTATTTTTCCTTTCAACAACACCATTTTGTTGAGGGGTTCTTGGTGCTGAAAATTATGCTCAATTCCATGCTTTTCACAAAATAATTCAAATTCTTTATTTTCAAACTCACCCCCATGATCACTCCTAATAGATATAATCTTGAGATTTTTCTTATTTTGAATGATTTTTGCAAGTTTTCTAAATGCTTGAAATGCATCATTCTTATGAGTGATAAAAAGAGTCCATGTGTATCTAGAATAATCATCAACTATAACAAGAGCATAGTAACTTCCTCCAAAACTCATGATTCTGGAAGGACCAAACAAATCCATATGTAGTAATTGTAAAGGTTGCGTAGATGAAACTATGTTTTTAGATTTGAAAGAAACTCTAGTTTGTTTTCCCTTTTGACATGCATCACATAGCCTATCTTTTTCAAATCTTAGTTTTGGCAAACCAACAACTAAATCTTTTGATATTAATCTATTAAAGTGTTCCATGTTTATATGTGCAATCCGTTTATGCCACAACCATGGATCATCATCTTTACTAAGAAAACATTGATTATTATCTAGTTTTTGACTTAAGTCTATCATGTAAACATTGTTTACTCTAAACCCTATATGCTTTATATTTGTAGCATGTTCATGTTCAATGACACACTTTTGAGAATCAAATGATACCAGATAGCCTTTGTCACATAATTGACTCACACTAAGCAGACTATGTTTAAGACCTTCAATAAGTAGAACATTTTCAATAGAGGTTGAAGAATTTGTACCTATTTTTCCAACTCCAAGAATTCTACCTTTGTTGTTGTCACCATAAGTTACATGTCCGCTTTTCTTGGGAGAGATATGTGTGAATTTCGATGCGTCTCCCATCATATGTTTTGAGCATCCGCTATCTATGTACCACTTTTTCCTCAAGGGTTCCTACAAAATCAAGGTTGTGACTTAGGTACCCAAACTTTATTGGGTCCTTGTGTGTTAGTATGAATAACGGATCCTTTTGGGACCCAAATCATTTTAATATTGTTACAATTTCTTCTAAAATACAATGTAGATGTGCCATGCCCTTTTCTTCCACAGTAAAAACATGTGATAGAACTAGAATTATATTTTTGTGTGGAAGTAGAGAAGTTTTTATGAAATTATTGTTGTTTTTCAGATTTATATCCTAGTCCAGCCTTATTGGAGGCATATCTTTGTTTTCCTAATATGACATCTAAATTATTTTTACTATAAGAAAATTTTGCAAGTGAGTTTTTCAACTCTTTAATTTCTTTTTCATATTTTTCACAACAACTACAAGAATCTGACATTTTCTTGTCAGAAATAGTAGAGATATGAACTTTTTCATTTGGTTTAGAAATTGAGACTTCATTTCTAAGATGATCTAATTCTTTGTTTAATTTTGAAATTTCATTTTCTAAATTTGAAATTGTTTTCTTAGAAGATGAAACTAACTTTGCAAGTTTAATTGACTCTTTATGCAGATCAGCAAATGCATCTTGCAATTCATCAAAAGAAATAGATAAGTTATTTGAAGATGTTACCTCTTCATCACTTTCATAACTTTTAGCCATACGGCAGAGGTTTATCTCTTCATTTTCTGAATCTTCAGAAGATTCCATGTCGTTTTCATCCCATGTAATGTATGCTTTCTTCAATTTCTTTTCACTAACATTTTTCTTATCAGACTTCTCCATCTTTTTCTTGAAGATGGGACAATCAACCCTCAGATGTCCAGGTTGATTTCACTCAAAGCATTTTAGAGTAGAGGATGAAGTTTTTGTCCTTCTTTTAGATTTAAAATTGGGTCGCTTTTGATTTCCTCTGACTCTCAGGAATTTGTTGAACCTTTTTACAAAAAGACTAATATCTTCATCATTATCCAAGTCAATTGAATCTTCTTTATCACTGTCTTCTTGGATTGCAGATGAGGCTTTAAGAGCGATTCCCTTCTTCTTCTTATCAGTTTCTTCATGTTGATTTAATCTCAATAATTCCATTTCATGCTCCTGCAATTTTCCAAATAACGTAGCAAGAGACATACTAGACAAATCTTGAGATTCTGTGATGGCTGTTACCTTTGGTTGCCATTCTCTATTAAGACATCTTAAAACTTTATTTACTAGATCTTCATTTTGAAAAGTTTTTCCTAGAGATGCAAGATGATTAACTATGTGTGTGAACCTTTTTTGCATGTCTTGTATACTTTCATTTACATTCATCCTAAACAGTTCATATTCATGGGTTAATGTATTTATCCTAGATCTTTTAACATCTGTTGTGCCTTCATGTATTACTTGTAGTGTATCCCACATATCCTTAGCACTTTTACAATTTGAAACCCTAAAGTATTCATCTATTCCTAGAGCAGATGTAATAATATTTTTGGCCTTTAAATTATATTGTACTAATCTTCTTTCTTCCTCAGTCCAATCTGCTCTAGGTTTTTCTATTGTTGCACTTCCGGCCACTATAGAGGGAACATAAGGTCCTTGTTCTATGGCTTCCCAAATATTTAAATCTATTGCCTCTATAAAGATTTGCATGCAGGTTTTCCAGTAGTGGTAACCCACTCCATTAAAGATGGGAGGTCTATTTATAGAATTTCCCTCGGGAAACAAGTAGTTTGATGAGCCCATAATTCTTAAAGCTTCTAAACTTTATACAAGAATGAAGCTCTGATACCACTTGTTGGACAAGTGGCCTCAAATATCTTAAGAAGGGGGGGTTGAATTAAGATATCACAAACTATTTCCCCAATTAAAATTTTATTTCACTTTCTATTCAAGTTATAAATTCTCTTAATAATGAACATCTTAAATATTAATTCAAATAGAGAAATTTGAATATGAATATAAAACAATAATAAATTAAGGAGTTTAAGGGAAGAAAAAGTGCAAACTCAGATTTATACTGGTTCGGCCACACCCTTGTGCCTACGTCCAGTCCCCAAGCAACCCGCTTGAGAGTTCCACTATCTTGTAAATTCCTTTTACAAGTTCTAAACACACAAGGACAATCCTTCCTTTGTGTTTAGAATTCTTTTACAACAAGAGACCCTCGATCTCTTAATCCCTTTTTCAGAATAAAGAAGAAGAGAAGAAGTAATTTCTTGAAAGAGATAGATTGAACAATTTGAGCACTCAAATAATTCCTTATTGAATCACAAGTGTTTTGGCCAAGGAATTTGTAAAAGGATAAAATGATTTTGCTTTTTAAGAGGATAAGACCTTTTTGTTCTAAAAAAAACTTTCTTTAAATTCATGTCTCAAGTCACATATATATAGGCCTTTGATAGCCATTCAAGAACCAAATAAAAAGATGTGACTGTTGAGAATATTTTCTGAAAATCTCCTCTGGTAATCGATTACAGTATGTGTGTAATCGATTACAAGCTTTAAAATTTGAATTAAAACGTTCAATAATTGCTGGTAATCGATTACCATATATGTGTAATCGATTACACGGTGCAAATTTTGAATTCAAATTTTAATAGCTGTTGTAAATCGTTTTTGGCCACTGGTAATCGATTACATCATCTGGTAATCGATTACCAGAGAGTAAATCTCTTGAAAAATACTTTTTAATTTAAATTTCTTGGCCAAACCTTTTGCTACTTCAATTGGAATTCCCTTCCTATTTAATATACCCTTCCTAAGACTCTAGAGACTGTCTTGATCATCCATCTTGAATATCTTTAATTTCTTTGTCTTGAATAAATCTTTGAGAAGCATGTGATCCATGTGATCCTTTGGCATCATCAAAAACATTCAGCTTGATCCTTTGTCTACAGTTTTGATGATAACAAAGGTGATGACAAAAAGCTCAAAGGTCAAGAACACTTCATGATAACAAAGATGATGATCTCAAGAATCAAAGAATGAGTTCAAGATGTTCAAGATTGAATCAAGAACATTTCAAGGTTCAAGAGGAAATTTGATTTCAAGAATCAACAATCAAGATCCAAGGTTCAAGCTTCCAAGAATCAAGATCAAGATTCAAGACTCAAGATTCAAGAATCAAGAGAAGACTTAATCAAGATAAGTTTGAAAAAGTTTTTTCAAAACTGAGTAGAACATGGATTCTTCTCAAAACTTGTTTACCAAAGAGTTTTTACTCTCTGGTAATCGATTACTAGATTATTGTAATCGATTACCGGTAGCAAAATGGTTTTCAAAATGAATTTATAACGTTCCAATTATTTTCAAAATGTTGTAATCGATTACAATGTTTTGGTAATCGATTACCAGTGTGTTTGAACGTTGGAATTCAAATTTAATTATGAAGAGTCACATCCTTTCACATAAAATCTTAGTGTAATCAATTACACTTATTTGGTAATCGATTACCAGTGATAGTTTCTGAACAAATTAAAAGATGTTACTCTTCAAACGGTTTTTGACTTTTTCAAATTGGTTTTAAGTTTTTCTAAAGGTTATAACTCTTCTAAAAAGTTTTCTTGACTAGACTTGAAGAGTCTATAAAAGCAAGGCTTTGATTTGCAAACAATAACTTTTTCAACATTTCTTTAGACAACAAACTTTTGCCAATTGATTTCTAAATCTCTGTGAACTTCTTCTTCTTCTTCATCCTTTGCCAAAAGCTTTCCAAAGTTTTATGGTTTTCTAAACCTTGAAAACTGTGTTATTCATCTTTTTCATTCCCTTCTCCCTTTGCCAAAAAGAATTCACCAAGGACTAACCGCCTGAATTCTTTTTGTGTCTCTCTTCTCCCTTTTCCAAAAAAACAAAGGACTAACCGCCTGAATTCTTTTGTGTCTCCATTTTCCCTTGTCAAAGAATTCAATAAGACACAGTCTGAGAATTCTTTTGATTCTTCTCTTTCCCATATACAAAAGATTTCAAAGGACTAACTGCCAGAGAATTCTTTTGTATCCCCATTCACAAAGTTTCAAGGGTTTAACAGCCTGAGATCTTTGTCTTAACACATTGGAGGGTACATCCTTTGTGGTACAAGTAGAGGGTACATCTACTTGGGTTTGACTGAGAACAAGAGAGGGTACATCTCTTGTGGATCAGTTCTAGTGGAGGGTACATCCACTAGGTTGTTCAAAGAGAACAAGGGAGGGTACATCTCTTGTGGATCTTTGCTTGTAAAAGGATATTTACAAGGTTGAAAAGAAATCTCAAGGACCGCAGGTCGCTTGGGGACTGGATGTAGGCACGAGTTGTTGCCGAACCAGTATAAAAACTCTTGTGTGTTTGTCTCCTTCTTCCCTACTCTTTTAATTTCCATTGTGCACTTTAATTCCCGCTTTTACTTTTGGTTAAGTTTCTTTTCTGTTCTTCTTTTACTTAACAACATAGTAAAAGCCTAAGAAGAGTAAATTTTTAATTAGTAAAGGTTTAGGAATAATTAATTCAACCCCCCTTCTTAATTATTCTGAGGCCACTCGATCCAACAAAAAAAACACAACCGAGTTATGGCAACCCTAACTTTCTCAGGAAAAATTCCACAAATGGCTACAGGCAACAATTGTTGTATTAAGATGTGACAATCATGAGACTTCAACCCAACCAATTTCAACTCATTGACGGATACAAGACTCTTGATATTTGAAAAGTATCCTTGTGGGACTTTAACATTTTTAAGACAATGAAAAAAGCTTTTTTTTCTCAGTTGTTGGCATGGTATGACATGCTGGGGGAAGTACGTTCAATGACTTTGTGATACTGGATGCAATTGTTGTCATATACCCATTTTTGCCAAATCTTGACGACATTTCAAACCATCGTTTTTCTTGCCTTTAATGTTAAGAAGAGTGTCAATTAAACTATCACACATATTTTTCTCAACATGCATAACATCTAAACAATGTCGCACATGTAGATCGCACCAGTAAGGCAGATCAAAGAATATTGACCTTTTCTTCCAAATGTTCTTGTCGGAGCCATCCTTCTTTTGTGTCTTCCCAAACATAGTTATGTTGCCCTTGACCCGATCAAAAACTTTATGTCTAGTCAATGACTTCGATGCACTATTAATCTCAGATGTTGCATTAAATTCTTTCTTCATTTGCCGATATGGGTGATAAGGCTTTATAAATCTTCAATGCCTTGTATACACTATCTTCTTTCCATGCTTTAGTTGGATGTAACTTGAGTCTTTCTCACATATAGGTATATGCATGGTTTCCTTTGACACTATACCCACTCAAATTTTCATAAGCTGGAAAGTCGTTAATGGTTCAAAATATCATTGCACGCAACCTGAAGCTCTGCTGAACATTGGCATCATACACATCAACCCCTTCTACCCACAATTTTGTCAAGTCTTCAATCAAGGGAGCAAGATAGACATCAATGTCATTTCCTGGCTGTCTTAAACCAGCTATCATCATACACAACATAATGTATTTTTGCTTGATGCAAAACTAAGGAGGAAGGTTGTAAAGCATCAGCAAAACAGGCCATGAACTAGGGCTGCAGCTCAAGTTACTAAAAGGATTCATTCGGTCAGAATCAAGACCTACCCTTATCTTTCTTGGATCCTTTCCAAATTCCAGATACAACTGATTAATTGTCTTCCATTGCGAAGAATCATCAGGATGATAGAGCAATCCATCATTTATCCTCCCATCAGCATGCCATGTTAGGTTTTTGCGAAATATGTGCATTAGCAAACAATCGCTTAAACCTTGGTATTATTGGAAGATACCAATACACCTTTGTTGGACGATCCTTGTATGTGGTTGCATTATCACTGCATTCATCATAATTCACTTTGTAGCGTGACACCCCACACGTAAGGCAGTTGCGCATTTGTGCAAACTCATTTCTATACAAAATACAATCATTAGGGCAAGCATGTATTTTTTGGTATTCCATACCCACATGACATAATATCTTTTTGGCCTCGTAATGATTCTTGGGTAACGTGTTGTCCACAAGAAGCATATTTTTCAATAACAAAAGCAATTCGTTGAAGCTTTTGTCACTCCACCCAAATCTAGCCTTCAAATTCACTAAAGCTAACACCCTTGATAATCGTGTGAAGTTTGCGCATCCGACATACAGTGGCTTCTTAGAATCAATTTCTAATGTTTCATAATAAGGTGAGTGTGCTTGCCTAAAACCCTCTTGTCCAAGATCGCAGAGCATGTCTTCTATATGATCACCAACTTGTACATCAACCGCATCAGTCGGAGGGACTGTTGACATTTCTGGTAACTCACCATGCCATATACATTTTGTATAAGTAGGATTGATACCATCACATATAAGATGTGTTCTAATGTCATTCAATGATTGTTG
This sequence comes from Glycine max, assembly GCF_000004515.6. Lineage (NCBI taxonomy): Eukaryota > Viridiplantae > Streptophyta > Magnoliopsida > Fabales > Fabaceae > Glycine > Glycine max. The sequence goes on along the minus strand of NC_038248.2, from coordinate 17,392,170 downwards.
TTGGCCATTCAAACATTTAACACATGGACACAAATATAATCCATCCATTTTTAGTGCATTTTGTTAGGAAAATTGTAAGAATTCTTCAACCCCGTTCTCATACTCATCACTTATGCGTGTTGCTTTCATCCAACTTCGATCCATCTTTGGTGTACTATCACATTGGCTAGATTATCCAATATGCATGACAACATCTCTTTTTCATAAAAATATGTGACCCTATCCAATTCGGGAAGACAAATTTTTACTTGATTCACACAAACAAGTTAAGACGGTTATGTTAAATTTGACGAAATTTTGGCAGCATTTCACTTTGATCTCCAAGTACACGACATGAAAGCGGTGACATCAACACCACAATCCTGTACACACCTAGAGAACAAAGCAAGATGCAATAAACTGAAATTTAGTCAAAATTAACACAACATACTTAACTTATAAGAAAGAATTAAGTAAAAAATAATTATCCTTCTCAAACTGTCAAAACGGACAATTCAAGTTTCAATACAATAATTAATACAAACTGTCTATATTAATCATTGTATTGAATCTCAAATGGGAAACTATGGTTCACTCACAATGTAGAAACATGTAATATTAATGTAGAAGCAAGCTTCATGATGAATCAAGATTGATTCAAAGAAGTTTTGATGATAACAAAGGTGATGACAAAAAGCTCAAAGGTCAAGAACACTTCATGATAACAAAGATGATGATCTCAAGATTCAAGGTTCAAGCTTCCAAGAATCAAGATCAAGATTCAAGACTCAAGATTCAAGAATCAAGAGAAGACTTAATCGATTACACCAATTTGGTAATCGATTACCAGTGAGAGTTTCTGAACGAAAATCAAAAGATGTAACTCTTCCAATAGTTTTCAAGCTTTTCTGAAAGTTATATCTTTTCCAAATGGTTTTTAAGGTTTTTCTAAAGGTTATAACTCTTCTAAAAAGTTTTCTTGACTAGACTTGAAGAGTCTATAAAAGCAAGGCTTTGATTTGCAAACAACAACTTTTCCAACAATTCTTTAGAACCAATTTTGAGAAATGTTTGCTTCTTCATCTTCTTCTTCTTCTTCTTCAAAAGTTTTCTGGTTTTCCAAGCCTTGAAAACTATGCTATTCATCTTTTCATTCACTTCTCCCTTTGCCAAAAAGAATTTGCCAAGGACTAACCGCTTGAATTCTTTTTGTGTCTCTCTTCTCTCTTTTCCAAAAGAACAAAGGACTAACCGCCTGAATTCTTTTTGTGTCTCTCTTCTCCCTTTTCCAAAAGAACAAAGGACTAACCGCCTGAATTCTTTTGTGCCTCCCTTCTCTCTTATCAAAGAATTCAATAAGACACAGTCTGAGAATTCTTTTGATTCTTCCCTTTCCCATATACAAAAGATTTCAAAGGACTAACCGCCTGTGAATTCTTTTGTATCCCCATTCACAAAGATTCCAAAGGTTTATTTTTTTGCTGCACATAATTTTTGTACAAGGACACAGGTCAAGCTGATATTATTATATTGTAAAAATCAAGTACATAATGTTTACTGCATTGTCTTTTCTTTGCCTAATTGGTTGTTGAGTGGTGATCCAAATTTTAACAAATAGTGTGTGGTGATCACCGAATACCAAGTTTATAAAATATTGCTCAGATGGGATAAAGACTTATTTGATCAAGTAATCAACCTTCCCAGTCAATTATTAATTATTGATGAACATGCCTGATAAGAACCTTGGGAGAACCACACGACAAAAGCTATGTGGTGTAGTTGGAAAGCCCAAGGCCTTATAAACCCTATACTAGAATCCCATACTTCCAGTGTGGGACTCAAGTTCCATACCTTGCACTTAGATCCTAACAATGATCTATTTGTGATATTATTATTATTATTATTATTATTATTAATGCCCTTTGCTTGTCCTGTTGTTCTATCGAGGAAAAAAATTAATAATCTTGCCTAAGGTGGTTTGGCCTTGTGAGAAGAAGACTAATACAAACATAATATGGACTATGGAGTGAACTAGTTGTTGGATAGCCATATAATTAGATGTAGGACTAGGAAACCAACAAAGGTCTAGGTGAAACCATTAAAAATAAATCTATAAATGGATTTTCTAAGGATTCATGATAGAAAAAATGACATCATTTCATTTCTATAGGTGGCACAACCTAGTGGGAAAAAGGCTTTGCTGCTAGTGGTTGTAAATTTGTGTATGTGGTTTTGACCTCTTTCCTCTCTTTACTCATACATTTATTGCATTAACTATCTGAACTGATGATTCCACATACTATATAGTAGCTACATTGTATAATTTACAATGGAACTTGATAAATTAGTGAACCATCTGAATTATTTTTATATTATGTCTGAATAGGTTGTGTCATGCATGAAAAATAAGGGCTGATGATCCAGCTGCCATGAAAGATTTCATTCTTAGTGTTCAGAATACATCAAATAAAAAGGGAATAGGCTGAGAGATGAAGTGAAGCAATTGAGGAGTTTGGTGCAAGTGAAAGATGTGAAGATAAAAGAGATAGAAATTTGGAATGATGGAGAAGAATAGTGAGAAAGAGTTCGAATTTATGGGAACTAAGCTCTTGGTTGAGCAGATGAAGAAGGACAGAGCAAGGAGAAATTAAGCTATGGAGAAGTGGAAGCAACTTTATCTTGCAATTAAGAGGGAGCTAGATGAACCCACTCAAAGAACATATGATGGTCTCTCTCGCTCTCACTCTCTACTTTTTGTACTTATTTAAGGAATTTATAATTTGCAGAACAATAATTCATGGTGACTTGCCTTATGCTTTTATGTAATGTTACTAATATAACTAACTACACAAGGTTGAGGTAAATGTGTGTGTTTTTTTTTTATTTGGTTGGGCTTATTTGATTTGTTGGTTGTGTTTCACAGGGGATGGTCTATACTGGAAAGCAGAGGAAAATGACATCCAAATGGAAAAGCAGAAGAAGGAGTTGCAAGAAAAGGAAGAAACCATCAAGGTTTTAAAAACTCAATTACTTTCAATGGAGAAAGAAAAGTACAAAAGGAGAGGGAGTTTGACTTGTTAAGGCAAAGCCTGAGGATCATGAATGGCAACAAGAATTCAATTCAAACGAAACACAAGCTCTTGAAAAGAAAATGAGGAAAATGAAATGCACAAAAACTAATTTTCATATCCAAAATTGAACAAAGTGGTTAAATATGTATTATTGTATACTGGATTGGTTTTTATCTTTCAACAACACATATTTTCCTTTTACTTTTTCCCCCTCCTTTTTCTTCAGAAAAAATAAGCAAGCCAATACTTCCAGAGGAAAAAAAAACTTTGTCCAGAATTGTAAGCAACTCTTATTCATGCCACAACTTGATAAGGACCATAGTATCTCTTTCCAAAGCACTTCAGGGACAATGTGTAGCTGATAACGGAAAGTGATGAGCTAGTTGAAAAGTACTAGGCATTTTGAAAAGTTGTCTGCCATAATTTCCTTGTAATTGCAATTTTGTTGTTTGTTAGTGTTTTGTTATAATTCTGTTGTTGCTAAGAATTGAGGAGCATAGTGCCCCAATCATGCCTATATTATATAGCTAATAAGTATTGTAAGAAGGCACACAAGTTATGAAATATCATTGTCTCCTTTCTATCTGATTATAGAGGGTAGCACTAGGCCTCGAATACTAGTGACTTTGTGCCTGCTTCTGGTTTTGTGTTTGTTCTGGTTTTGCTCCGTACAATATGGTAACTATGTTACCTTTTACCAATACCTGCTTTAAAAGTTATAACTACTATTATTTATGATTTTTTATGAGAGAAGAAATTTTTAACTTAAATGTATTGATATAGTAAAGTGTTTTTACATTCTATAAATTTAAAGTATTGATGGTGTAAAGTGTTTTAAATTGAATTGGACTGGAACCACTTGTTGTCATGTTTGACACACACACTCTTGTCATTACAGGCAATAGATTGTCTCACAGGGATGATAAGGTTGATTGTCTCATAGTAAAATGGGATGATGAACTAGTCAACATTCCCACATATGGAGAGGCTAAATGGAGGGCTAATGGTGAGGAAAGACAAGTGGTTATGGAGAGAACGAATGAGACAAACAGTGTCACAGTCACCATTTCAGGCTTGGTTGAGTTGGATATTCATTTTTTCCAATTGGACAGAACTTGCACCAAGGTTCACAATTACCAGTTGCCAACAGATTATTCTTTTTCTCATTTGGAGACACAGTTGTGGTTTGAGAAAAGTATTGATAATTTTGAAGGAGTTTTGGGTCAAACTTATAGGCCAGGGTATGTTAGCCCTGTCAAGAGAGGGGTTCCTATGCCAATCATGGGTGGGGAACATCAAATAAAAATTATATGGCCCAAATTAAAATGTTTGAGCCACTCTGATTATTTTGATATTTACAGCATGTGATAGACCTCATCTAGTAGCATAACTTGTAACACATCAAATCATGTGACTCATACATGTTTGAAAACTAGATAATTTGAAGTTTCATCACTAGCTAGACAATCAAGAATTAGTAGTTAACTATCTGCACCAATGGAGGTACATAATGAGTTACATCCAATAACTTAAAAACAAATTTTGACAACCATCATCTTCAATAACACCAAAATGACATGAAATACAATCCATATGGGGTTTAAGACTAATTTTTGTCTCTGTCAGATCCCTAACTCAACATAAGCTACAGGATTTTCAAAGTTAAACTCTAAAAATAATTCAACAAGAACATAAGAACTTTTAAGGACAGTGAACAAGTGAATTATAGTGTACGAAAATGTACAAGGTTGTCCATAAACTACTGGTATTGCACTAAATTCCAATACATAAATAAAAGTTATGGTGAAATGTGTCTGGTCTATAAACTACATCAAAATATTAGTTATATATGTCAACACAAACCACATAAATGTCTACACATAACTTGCACCCTTGACATAAATCAAACAAAATACTATGCAAAGGAATTAGATAAGAACCAACTTTGAAAGGATTCAACAAATATTAAAACCCTTAAGAATACATTGAAGTATGTACCTGAGAGACTGACAAGCTAGTGATCTTCAGATTCCAATCTTCACCTGAATGCATAACAAAAATTCTAAATACAATGTAAGGGCATTGTAGTAAGAAACAAAACATGTAGGGGACTTGATGGCATTCACCATATTAAAACCGCAACTGGTCGTGAACCATGCCCATGCTCAAATTAAAGATAAAAAGCAGATAAAATGGGTCTCCTACAATTTTCAAAGAATCTGGTAAACAAAATTTCATTGCAAGAAAATACAAGCTAGTAGTTGCATTCAGTTGCTTGAGGTTGGGAGTTACATGACTATCTTTTTCATTCTTTAGATAAATACCAGCACTAGTCCTATACAAGAAAAAATTGAGAAAAACAATTATACATTATCACTGTAAAATAATTTTACACTTTCATCCGATCAGAAACCATCATATATAATAAATTTGATGATTTCTATGAAATTATCTTAAAATTATTATCAATAATGATTTGTTATTGGATGATAATGTTAAAACTATTAGTACATTACCATTAAACTCTAAGAAATAAATACTTAATTTAAGAGCAGTTTTATTTCTGTTTCTGTCACCTAAATCTCCAACTAAATAAGTGTGTATATATTTTTCCTATTCAAAAAGGAAGCTTGTTTGATCTTTCCATTTCTTTATCCTTTATATTCATTTCCAAAGTAAGCAATAATACTCAGATTTCTACAACTTGCAACCTATTTTCTCTTTGATTGCATAAACAACTTATTCATAAAGGTTTACGTGATATAAACACTTATTTAATAAGAACTTAATTAAGTTGTTTATCCAAACGCACCATAAGCCACCAGTGAAAAAGACCAATGTCTACATATCATACTGATTACCAAAAACATAAACATGTTAATCATCAACTTACCTTGCTCCATTGGGCAACGAGTAGGTCCTCACCAAATATAGTGCAAGTGAATCAGCGCTTCTACCCTGTCAGACAAATTTACAATCTTTATATCTCTTCATATTGGTGCATAATTTACAACGAAGATAGTTAAGCATATTACCACTACAGAATATAGGTTTGTTAGAGATGCTACCTCTGACTCAAATAAACCTATAAATTCTTTCAATGTCTGAATAGAACATTATAAAAAGAGTCAAATGTGCTAAGAATGTAAACCAGGTAATAAACTATATAAAATAGAATTTTATTTTATTTTATCAGCCAAGACAGAGAAAATAGCATTAAAGAGGAAATAAGAGGCATCCAAAACCCATTTACAAAAGGGAAACACAATCACTAGAAAAAATGCAGACACTGATAGGTACCTAACAGGTGCACACCCCCTACTATTACGCATGTACCTTATTACATATATTTGAAGAAGGGAAAAAGAGCAATTAGTACTAGAGATGGTATTTGTGATGCGATTGCAAGTACCTCCAATGAGAGGAGTGTAAAGACTCTCTAAGACTGGTTTTCAAAATTCGGTCTAAACCAATGTGGTCCAATAAATCTGAACTTGAGCTTGGATGTTTTGTATTGTCTCTTAACTGAACAACACTGTCAAATTAGTATCACGTGAGTGAATAATTAAGTTTTTCAAAAGAAACCAACTTGATACAACAAGAACTTGATACAAATTAATGTAGCACTCTTTTTAATCTCCCAACTCAATATGTTCTGTAAAATTATCAAAAGTGAAAATTATCTTCACACATTGATTTTGTTTTTTAAGTGTCCTAGAGAGTAGAGATAAAACGAATATATTAAGCTTATATTGTATCTACATGAATAAAAGAGGTAATGTTCATTTCAACAATCTTTACACCTAAAAAATAATTAATTGATGACTAACTATCTGCTTCTACATATCCTTGATGCAAACCAAACATTCCGTAATTAATAGAAGTCTTGTTTTCTTATGCCTTATTATAGGTAGTTGTTGGGCGTTTTCAACTATTGTAGTTGTTTAAGTTATTAACCAAATCAAGACACATAAGCTAGTGCCCTTGTTTGAGCAAGAACTTGTAGATTGTGACACTACACAAAATCAAGGACGCAATGGTGGGTTAATGGAATCTGCGTTCGAGTTTATCTAGCAATATGGTATAACTACAGCAAGCAATTACCCTTATGAAGCAAAAGATGGAACTTGTGATGCATCAATGGTGCACACTGATCTTTAACTATTGTGCTTAATATATTAATCAAAATTAGTTTATTGGTTAGGAATTTTAAGATGGAAAAAAACCACTCCATATTGCAGGTGAATGAACCTGCAGTGTCAATTGATGGCCATGAGAATGTCCCCGTGAACAATGAGGCCGCATTGCTCAAAGCTGTTGCCCATCAACCTGTATCGATAGCCAGTGAAGAATTCACTTCCAATTCTATTCAGAGGTGAATTTTTAATTTTAATCTACTCTTCACAAGATTTTTAATTTTAATATCCTACTGCTTTTAATTAATACCCGATAGTTTTATCGCTCTTAATAATCTTATCCGGTTAGAATAGAATTGTCTCATGGAGAAGATCATAAAACTGTAATCACCACCAAACTTTTTTTGTGAATGGTTTTTTAAAATCAAAGTGTAATCACCAGCAAACATTAATTATTCTTAATTATCTAGCTTTCTAAACAAAATGGTTTGTGAGTGATCTGAACTTAGTTTCCAAATAATTAATTACAGGGAGTATTTACGGGAAACTGTGGCACTGCTCTGGATCATGCGGTAGCAATTGTGGGCTATGGAACAACTCAAGATGAAACCAAATATTGGATAGTGAAGAACTCATGGGGATCCGAATGGGGAGAAAAGGGTTACATTAGAATGAAAAGGAGCATATCTGTCAACAAAGGTCTTTGTGGCATAGCAATTGAAGCTTCGTATCCAATCAAAAAGTCCTCTAGCAAACCAAGGGAACATTCATCATATCCTAAAGACGAGCTTTAAATATTTCACATGAAAATTAGCATTGGACATGTACCCGCATAAAGAAAAAACAAATAAGAAAAAACCTTAAGGTCAATTTTACGGGTTTGACTTTGGGTCATAAACCTAGTTTTTATTTCGCAAAAGATTTCGAGTTTTTGGGATTTGCTTAATATATATGGGTTTCAGGTGGAGAATAGGGGATGGTGAGGGTATTAATATGTGGCAGCAACCTAGGGTTAGAAGTGAGAATAACACATGATTAAACAATGAAGCCTTGACCTTGTGATCCCTCAAAGACATCAAATTCAAATGGCACTAAGGAAGTTGCCGGAGTAAAATGCATGCACACTTACCTGGCTGACGATGGCTGGAGAAAACACTGAGGACTCATAGGAACAAGATGGCAAACTGGAGCAGCAGTTGTCTGAGGACATGAACTACGACAATTGCAACGTCAGGCACCAGCTTTGAACACAGTGTGTTTGACTAACCGTGAGAAAGGCACTAGATTTAGGGTAACTTAAACAAAGACGGTCCTTCAACCAAATCTATCTTTGTTTAAGTTTGTCATAATTACAAAAATGCTACGAACTAGCATTCTAAGACGGTTCTATAAAACCATCTTAGAATGCGCGACATAAAAGCAAAATACATTGTCCTTAATTACAAAAATGTCACCATGTCACATTCTAAGATGGTTATTAATAACCGTCTTAGAATATGCGTCGTAGAATCAACATTTTCCAGTAGTGCTTATTCATAATGTCATGTTCATCAAAATTCCATCACTTTTTCTCACCATTAGCGATACATATTGGAAACCTTTAAATTGAAAACAAAAATTGAATAGATGGATTTTTCACCATTATTTTCTCTAATGATTAGTACTTAAAAATTAGGCATAGCATGTGAGAAAAAAAAGAGTGTGTGGTTTACTAGATCATGCTGGCATTCTGGCAGTTTCCACCTCTCATACTTGTGATGATAAGATGGCAGCTGGTCAAGAAACATATTACATCAGAATACCATATCATTGAAGTTAATTTCAATGAGCTATACAATTTTTCATGTTTATCTAGTTTTGTTTTATTTATTTATTTATTTATGTATTTGTGCACATAGAAAAATATTGCTTTAAAGGAAAATGGTTTTAATAAATTGAAACAAATGACGCATACAAATAGTGATGGATCTTGATCAAATTGACGATAAATTATATACTCAAAATTATTCAATGTGTTATGTTATACATGAAAAATTACTTATACCTATTTTATTTATTTTTGTTTTTTTGTTGCCTCCACCACCACGTACAAACATGGTTTGCTAACAATTTTAGTTTATATGAAACATAGGAGTGTCTGCAAAATACATTACATTAATATTGAACAAAAGTCATTCAATCCAATATGATGTGTCATTATTTTCTCCTATTTCTTAACCCTTTTTGTCACCATTTTAATTACTGATTAGTTTTAATTGTCAAATTAATTATGCAGTTTTATCATTTGGGCCTAATTGACTAATTTTGTGTTTTTAATTTAATTTCAGTAGAATTATAAGCAATTGGGCTTGAATCCGGAATTAGGCTTGGACTTAAAACATATTTGTAAGCTTTAGGGCTGAGGACCTATATAACAGCACCAAAGTTTTAGTTTGAGAGAGATTTTTTAGAGAGGAGAATAATTTTAGGGTTTTGCAATTTCAGTTTTTACTGTTCACGCACATTGTTCGCGTAGCAATAAAATTCATTTTCTGCAATTTTGTTTTCTGCTTCAATCTGCAATTTCATTTTCTACTTCCAATTGCAATTTCGTTTTCTGCTGATTAATGGAAGGCTAGGTCTCCAGCATTGTTTTCTCTTGAGGATCAAGCACAACTCTCTTTGAGGTTTTGTTATTACTATTGAATTCTGATCAGTTTTTCCTCTTCACCAATTGTTCTGTATTTGTTGCTATTAATCCATGCATGCTTAGTGCTTGATTAATTGTCTATGCGCATAATTTACGTTCAGGCTTAATGATCAGTTTCATTCATGATCAATTGGTGTTTGTGTTGCTTAATCACCTAATGACAGCCTTATGTTAATTTTCGCTTAGTAATTTAATTTAGGGATGGATTAAGTGGTTGAACTGATTAAGAATAAATTCTCATAAGCTAGGATAAGAGACTTGCTTGTGAATCAAGGGGAAACAACATGTTCTAATTATGTTATTTTCTAATTAAAATTTGCTTGTCGTTTAAATTACAAAAACAAATAACCCCCCCCCCCCCCAATTCGTTACTGTTTTATTACTATCTGTTATGAACGTTTGGTTGACCATTGCTCATTGGGAGATGACCTAGGATCACTTCCTAGATACCGCATTTTTAATGTTTATTTGATTCGTGTACGACCTCGATCACAATCCTATTAATTTGTTATTTTAACATGCAAACACTTCATTTTTAAATTGGATTTTTGTAGGTCATGTTTTATTATGGCACTTGACATTTTTTTTATATAAACATGGACATGTCTCCAACATAAAGCACTTGAAAAAAAATATTAATGACAACCAAATAAGTAATACTCTGAATTACTCCTTAAAATTAGTAATATCGTGAATTTAATTTTTGAAACTAAAACATGTTATTTAATTTTCTAAAATTACTACCAAGCATTGACTATTCTAGGGATGAAAAAATCTTGCCACTCTGTAAGTTACAGGAGGCTGAACCAGGTAATTAGAAAAGATCATTTTCCCCTGCCATTCATTGATCAAATGCTTGAGCGCTTGGCAGGTAAGTCTCATTACTATTTTCTTGATGGTTTTTCTAGTTATTTACAAATTCATATTGCTCTTAAGGATCAAGAAAAGATCACATTCACCTGTCCCTTTGACATTTTTGCCTATAGGAGGATGCCCTTTGGCCTATGCAACGCCCCTGGTACCTTCCAACGGTGTATGCTTAGCATTTTCAGTGATTTTTTAGAGTTGCATAGAGGTTTTTATGGATGATTTTACTGTTTATGGATCCTCTTTTGATGCATGTTTGGATAGTCTAGATAGAGTTCTTAATAGATGCATTGAAACTAACCTTGTTCTGAATTTTGAAAAATGTCACTTCATGGTAGAACAAGGTATAGTTTTAGGGCATATCAATTCCAGTAGGGGCATAGCGGTAGACCCTGCAAAAATAGCTGTTATTTCACAATTGCCTTACCCCTCTTGCGTGCGAGAGGTTCATTCTTTTCTTGGTCATGCAGGGTTTTATAGGTGCTTTATCAAGGATTTTAGCAAAGTGGCCCTTCCACTATCCAATCTGCTGCAAAAGGAGGTGGAGTTTGATTTTAATGATTGGTGCAGAGAGGCTTTTGATTGCCTCAAGCAAGCGGTGACTACCACCCCTATCATTCAGGCACCTGATTGGACAGCCCCATTTGAGCTAATGTGCGATGCATCCAATTACGCATTGGGGGTTGTCCTTGCTCAAAAGATTGATAAGCTGCTTCGGGTAATCTACTACGCTTCCAGAACTTTGGATGCTGCTCAAGCAAATTACACTACCACAAAGAAGGAGCTATTAGCAATAGTTTTTGCTCTTGAGAAATTTTGTTCATATTTACTTGGTACCCGTGTTATTGTTTATACTGACCATGCAGCTCTGAAGTACCTGTTGAAGAAGGTTGAATCAAAGCCTAGATTGATCAGGTGGATGCTTTGGCTCCAAGAGTTTGATTTGGAGATCCGTGATCGGAGTGGTGCACAGAACCTCATAGGTGACCACCTGAGTAGGATTGAGCGTGCGTCTGAGGACTCACCCATTCAGAGGATTTTCCGGATGACCATTTGTACATTCTATATAGTATTTATGATTCCTTTCCAACTCATTGATTTGCTAATATTGTGAATTATTTGGTTGCTTCTTGTCATACTCTAATTTCATCTGGGGAACATTATTTGGTGGCATGCAACCTTCGCTTGACCATTTCGAGGTACTTGACACCCATCGTTGGGCAAACCGTGAAGTTCCGCGACATGTCAGGAGTCGAAAGGAAGCATTAATGTGCAATCCGTAAAGTTCTGTAACATTCCAAAAGCCAAAGAGGGAACGATTGCGTAATCTGAAAGGTTTCGCGACATTACGGAAAGAAAACAAGTATCGTTACGTAATTCGTAAAGTTCCGTAACGTTATGGAAAAAGATTCAGCAAAAAAAGGAAAATGAGGGTGTATTTAGTAAAATGGGAAGTGCAAATAGAAATTTTCAAATCTGGGTCCTTCTGGAGGATTCTGGGCATTTCCTTGCGTAAGGTGGAAGCAACCTAGGCGAGCTAGGCGGCAACCACCTCCCCCGTTTTGTTAGAAAATGGCTTTCGGGGCTTCCTGGACTACCGTAATGCTTCCATAAAATTCCCATAATCCTAAATAAGCATATTTCACTTAATATGGGTGAGAGGGAAGAGAAAAAAAAAAAGCAGAAAAGCAAGTCCCATATGCTTCCGTAAATTACGAAAGAATGGGGTGAACTTATCAAAATAAGGGGTGCAAATAGCAATTTTTGAAATTTTGAATTTGAGCCTTCCAGAGTATTTTCGAAGCAGGATTGCTTCTGGAGGAAGCAACCCAGCTCGCCTGGGCGAGCTGGGCGGCATCCTCCTCCCCATTTTTCCTATAAATAGGCAAAAGGGGGTTGTTCTAAGGATCCCTCCTCCCCCTAGCTATGCATTTCATTTGTTTTTGGTGAAAGAAATTGTTTCCGTGAAGAAAATCCAAGCCGAGGTGCTTCCGTAACGCTTCTGAAATGTTTCCGTGAGCAAATCCGTGAAGGTTTTCCTCCATTCTTCACCGTTCTTCGTTCTTCAACGGGTAAGTTTTCGAATCCGAGACTTTCAATTCATTTCTTGTTTTTTTAGCTTTCATCTTTATTTCGTTCATTTTCGGTTTTCTTTTCTTCCATTTTTAACGAGCTTTAACCGATCGTTTAAGTCGTTTTCTCACCTAATAAATGATAAAATGAATTTCAACCGATCATTTGTGTTGTAATCTCGTTTAATCACCGTTAAAACAAAATCTAACTGATCTTTTACACTGTAACCTCGGTTAAACTAAAAAAAGGCAAAATAATAATAAAATAGTCAAAAATATCTTGAAAAATAATAATAAAATAATCAAAATATCTTTGAATAAAATAATCAAAAAAATAATCAGACATTTTTCTTTGGGAGTTTCCTTAAATGAATTGACTAATAACCAAAGTGAAACTAAGGCTATAATCAACTCACAAATCAAGCTTTGTCCGCAAAAATCAGTAAAAAAACCATTTTAAGGTCCAATGCCTTAAACGGTCCTCTTTGCTTTTATCGGTTAACATGGACCGTTCAAAAGCATAAAATCAACATGTAACTTTACCGCTTTTGTAAGAACTACGTAGGTTCGATTTCCTCATCGCAATTGAGGATACGTAGGAGCAAAAGCCCCGCTTTTGTCGACCACCTCAAGAGATCGTTAATGGTCCAATGCCTTAACGTTTCTCTCCTTTCAAAAACAAGAGATCATTAATGGTCCAATGCCGTAACGTTTCTCTCTCCTTTCAAAAATAAAAGATCATTTAATGGTCCAACACCTTAAATGACCTTTTGTTTAGTCAAAATATATCTTGCAAAAAAGGATAAAATCAACTTAACCAACGTTTAGTTCTCAAAGAACTACGTAGGTCTGATTTCCTTATCATAATTGAGGAATACGTAGGAGCAAGGGAAACACCCTTGTTGACCACAAAAAGATAAAAAACATAAAAAGCATAAAGACATAAAAACGTAAAAGGGAAAATAAAACAAATTGAAGTCATACTTGCACACTTGATTAAAGGTTGTCGTCCCTTGTGACGGACGTGTGAGGTGCTAATACCTTCCCCGTGCGTAAATACAACTCCCGAACCTTTCGCACTCAAAGTTCGTAGACCACGTCTTTCCCAGTTTTTCCGACATTTTCCTTGAATAAACGTTGGTGGAGACTCTGTGTGTTTTCCTTCCTTGGAAGACGCACCCGTGAGCCCTCGCGTCGCCCTTCTGCCGAAGGGTAGGTTGCGACAATTGGCGACTGTTTTTAGAGAGTTAGGTCAATCAATCAGTGTGCATTCCTTGCGATGACTTCCCATTTGTTGTTTTTTCATGTTCTTGTATATATAAACTCTTCGATGCTTTTAGTGTATTTTTAACTGTATGCATAAGGTAGATATTTATTCATTTGATGCACACAAACACCAACACTATTTGCACACACGGTGAGTTGGAAAAAGGCCCTATACCCGGGTCCGTGGGAACATAAGGAGTGGAGGTGAATCTGTGGTCATGCTAGGTCTCCGACTTGCTTGATTACAGTGAACCCTCATCTAGAGTTTTTCTCTTTGATAACATATGGTTGCTAGTAGTCCCTACTACCGCAATATGTTCTTCGAAGGGGATGATACCTCTAGAGACCATCAAGAGAGATATGACCACCTTGGGGATTATCACTCAAAGCCTTTTAGTTCCTCCCAATTAGGTCCCTGAAATAGGGGCACAAAGCAAACACGCTGCGTGCCATTTTTTACACTGCCATGCATGTAGTCCTAAATTTCATGTACCCCTTTGCTTATATTTGTTTTTGGGTATTATTGTACTATGTACATCCTCGTATTGTGCCTTTCGCATATGCATCATGCACGGGTTTTGTCTTGATTCCCTCACTTTGGAAAACCAACGGAGGGTCCGTGTCGCCTTCTTAAGTACATGCGTCGAGCGCCATGCCACCCAAACGTTGTATCTAAGAAGGGGACTATTTTTCGAGCTCCTGTATTCATAAATTGCATCTATGTCATATGCATTTCTTCATGCATTCGTCCATTCCACCCATGATAGATGTCAGAGTTTTGATTCGCACTGGGTTTTGTTTCACTCTAGTAAAACATGGGATCGAGTCAAGTGCCTTTGCTTAAAAAGAGGTTCTATCAAGTCAAGGTCAATAGCCTAGGAATCGCCAGTCTAAAAGAGTTAGGGCAGTTGATGGGTCAGCTCCAGCGACAAGCATTTTGCAAAGCTTACGGTAAAGTCTGGGACCTAGCCATGGCAGAAGTCTCCACAGAGGCCATTGCCTCCCTCGCCCAGTATTATGACCAGCCATTAAGATGCTTCACTTTTGGGGACTTCCAACTATCACCCATGGTGGAAGAATTTGAAGAGATCCTAGGATGCCCTCTAGGAGGGAGGAAACCATACCTCTTCTCAGGTTTCTATCCCTCTTTAGCTAGAATTGCTAAGATAGTCCAAATCTCGGCGCAGGAATTAGACCACAAAAAGCAAGTCGAAAATGGGGTGGTTGGAGTACCGAGAAGATGTTTGGAGGCAAAAGCAAGAATCTTGGCAGGTAGAGGCGAATGGGCCCCGTTCATAGACATCCTCGCACTGTTGATCTTCGGAGGAGTCCTCTTTCCAAATGTAGATGGGTTGGTGGACCTAGCAGCGATCGACACTTTTCTTGCCTATCATGACCGCAAGGAAAGCCCGATTGTCACTATACTAGCCGATCTATATGACACCTTCAACCGAAGATGTGAGAAGAGCAGTACAAGGATTGTTTGCTGTACTCCGGCCCTCTCTGTATGGTTGACTTCGCACCTTTTTCGCCAAGAGGTAAGGCATCCTTGCCCGCTAGAAAGCCACTATTCGTGCATAGAGAAAAGAGGGGCAAATTGGGACCAACTCTTAGCAAGCAAAGAAGGAGCATTTGTCAATTGGTTCCCTCGTTGGAAAGAAGGGAGAACTGGGGTTCTTATTTCGTGCGGAGGATTTCCGAATGTTCCCTTGATGGGGACAAAGGGTTGCATCAGTTACAATCTCGTTCTTGCTATAAGGCAACTTGGCTACCCTATGAGAGGGGCACCACTAGAGGAAGAGCTCACACCTATTATTGCCCGAGGTTTCAATAAGACCAACGTGGAGGCACTTCAGAAAGTCCGCAAGGCATGGGAAATAATGCAAAGGAAAGACAAAGAACTCAGAGGCAATAACAACGGGCCCATCAGTGGCTACCGTAAGTTGTTGAAAGCCCACACGCAAGGTTTGAATTGGCTCCCGAGTTTGAGAACCGTTAAAGGGGAGGAAGTTGAGGCACTGGAGGAAGACGAAGAGGTGCAGTCCCTTAGGGCAGAACTCGAGCAAGCCTAAACAGTCAAAGAAAGGTTCAAATCAGCAACTCTTAAGATCCGAAAGGAGATGCCAAACTGAGAGATGTAAATATAGCGACCACCAAGGCCTTGGAACAAGAGACCAAAAGGGCTCGTATGGAAGAACATGGTCAAAACAAATTCCGAAGGGCTTTGTGGGGCAATAACAACGAGCTTAAACTCCGGAGAGAGGAAAGGAACCAATCACGAGTAGACAGTTTGATCTTGAAGGATGAGTTGAAGGTTTGCCTAAGGTCCAAGAGAAGCTTGTCTCAACGTTTATGCGAGACAGAGACCAACATGTTAGCCATCATCAGCAAGTACCAAGAAGAATTAAATCTAGCCACGACCCACGAGCACAAAGTGGCAGACGAGTATGCCCGAGTGTACATGGAAAAAGAGGCTAGAGGAAGGGTGATTGACTCGTTACATCAAGAGGCAACAATGTGGATGGACCGATTTGCTCTTACTTTGAACGGGAGTCAAGAACTTCCCCGGTTGCTGGCCAAGGCCAAAGCAATGGCGGACACCTACTCCGCCCCCGAGGAGATCCACGGACTTCTCAGCTATTGTCAGCATATGATAGACTTAATGGCCCATATAATTAGGAACTGCTAAAAAGTTTGTATTGTCACTCAGATCTTGACTTAGTTATAACTTTCTGAACAAAAAGAGTTTATCCTGCATTTTTACTCCAAAAATCAGTGTAAATCAAATTACTCCCACATTTTATCTCTAGCATGCATTCATATCATGCATCGCATAAGCATCTCTTCATGGCATCATAATGAACATATCGTTCCGGCATTTTCCCGTTATCATATTCCAACATCACATTTTGCATTAGTCATTGCATCATCATGCATATGCGTTCAACATACTTTTTGTTCTACAAACTGCATACCTTTTGTTTTCATGTTTGCTCATGCATGATCCTTGCATTTTCCTCTACAAAATGAAAACAAAAAAAGGAAGCATGAAAATTCACATTGCATTCTTAGTTGCATGTGTACGGTACCATGAGCCAACCATGTTGGGATCATAAACCCATTTCGCTTAAAAACAAAATGATTGAACATGGTACCTAATGCGTGGTTAACAAAGAAAAGATGTCTCTTTGGGCATCTCAATCTCATAATTACATTTTCCATGCACGGCATGTGTATTCTCGAGTCTTTCATCCCTATGAAATGTTGTCGAAGTATTGGCAATCAGAATTGCCATTCCTTGGATTATAGGGTTGAACCAAGCTCATGCTTTTACGAAAAAAGTTCATCAAATCAAGTTGAAGTATGGAAGTAACCATCTTGCAAAAAAATTGGGGCAAAAGATGGATCAAGTTACATCGCTGCTTTGTCTACTGCCAAACACATTTAGGACTGTTGATGTCCTTGTTACTTCCAGTTTCACCTTGACAAAGATGTCATGGACCATGTTGAAAATCTAAATTGATTCAACCCCATGTCCTGCGTAAAAATTTGCAATACTTCAACCGGGCATCATTCGCATGCATCCATGCTTTTCATTGGTTGTATTGCTCATTGCATTCTTTCCTTGAAAACCAAATTGTAATAATTGTAATCAAACAAAAGAATGCGCTTTACGGTGCCCTTACCAAATGCGTGCTAGAGCTAGAGTAATGGGTGAAGTAGATGAGGTACAAGAATAGATCAAGGCTGACATGGAGGCCATGAAAGAGAAAATGGCCACAATGATGGAGGCCAATATGAGCATGAAAGAGATAATGGAGGTCAATACAGCTGCATTGCTAAGGTGAACCCGATGCCCCCATCTGACCTTAACCAAATGAATCATCCAACCTCAGATATGGTAGGCAGAGATTTGGGAAGTATGGATGGCCCCATGATGTGCAAATTCAAAACGAGCATGCCTTCCCGCTATATGGCTTGCCTCCCAACTATACACCACCCAATGTGGCGTACACTCCCAGTGAGAATGTTAATAACTCCACTCCCATACTCGTTGAGAGCCGACAACCCCAAACTGATCATGCATATGTCTCACAAACCGTGGGGGAGACACATGAAATTCCCAACCACAATCTAGCTATGCCACTGAAGGGCAAGCAGTTGGTGATATACCCTTACAAAACACTTTGGAGGGCCCTCAGTATCACCCACAACCACACCTCTTGCATTCCACAGCAGGTAAAAGCCTTCAGGCTATGGCAGAAATGGGAAAGTTGGATCATCTAGAGGAAAGGCTCAGGGACATTGAAGGAGGCGAAGATTATGCCTTTGCTAATCTAGAAGAGTTGTTCCTAGTACCCAATATCATCACCCCTCCCAAAGTTCAAGGTGTCGGACTTTGATAAGTACAAGGGGGCTACTTGCCCCAAGAACCATCTAAAGATGTATTGTCAGAAGATGGAGGCATACGCAAAAGATGAGGAACTGCTGATACATTTCTTCCAAGAAAGTCTTACTGGGGGTAGTTGTTACCTAGTACACTAACTTGGAACCTTCCCGAGTCCATTCTTGGAAGGACCTAATGGTTGCCTTCGTTAGACAGTATCAGTACAATTCTGATATGGCTCTGGATAGGATGCAACTACAGAACATGTGCAAAAAGGGGCACGAATCTTTCAAAGAATATGCCCAAAAGATGGAGAGACCTGACAGCTCAAGTGGCACCTCCAATGATGGAGAAAGAGATGAATAACAATGATAGTAGACACATTACCAGTGTTCTACTATGAAAAATGGGGGGTTACACACCTTCAAGCTTTGCTGATTTAGTTTTCGCCGATGAAAGGATCGAAGTGGGTCTGAAAATAGGCAAATTTAATCATCCTGCTTGGACGAATGAGAAAACTGGGGCAAATGAAGAGGGTGAGAATGAAGGAGAAACCCATGTTGTGACTGTCGTTCCTAGACGGAAACTTCCCACCAGCCTAACAATGTCATTACTCAGCTGATATCATCCCTTCTCATTACACACCACCCAGTCATCCACAAAGGTCATCCCTAAATCAACCACAAAACCCACCTACCACACAACCAATGCTAAACACCACCTTTAGCACAAACCAAAACACCAACGAAGGAAGGAATTTTGCAGCGAAAAAGCCTATAGAATTCACCCTAATTCTGGTGTCCTATGATGACTTGCTCCCATATCCACTCAATAATTCAATGGTAGCCATAACCCTAACCAAGGTTCCTCAACCTCCATTTCTCCGAGGATACCACTCGAATGCAACATGTGCATATCATGGAGGAGTTCCGGGACATTCCATTGGGCATTGTATGACTTCAAAGCGTAAGGTGCAAAGTCTAATTGATGCAGGGTGGCTGGAATTTGAGGAGAATCGCTTGTGAATCCTAACATTGACAAGTGACACCACACATGGGGCAATTTTGAAAGCTGTTGTTAGATGTCTCTAATGACTCATCAGGATTTTCAAGTTTATGCCATTAATGTAAACCACAGTTACAATGCCAAATAAAATGGATAAATTTGACATCTTTGTCCCTCATCCTCTCGTAATTACATCTTTGCTTCCACTGGAATGTGGGTGCAAGTCATTAGCTTGTTTGCTCAAGCGACCTGCGCTCCTGAGTTTGGACTTCCAAGACCGTTCAATCAGAAATTACTTGTGCTACACATTCGGTGAGGGTGCCGTAAACGACGAGTAAAGCAAAAAAAAAGTTCAAAAAGAAAAAGGAAAAAAGCATTTGATTGACTGTGTTTTCAAGTAAAAATATAGACCTTGATGTGACCTCATTTTATTATTCCCAAAAGTTTGTCTTTTTAAGAGAGAAGTGAGTTATCAAGATAGGAGTCATTTAACTTAACCTATCAACTGAAAAAAATCCTTCAACTATTTCTCGTCCTTGAAAAATTCTTTTTGCGAGAATCAACCGCTTCTTTCATTCTTCCTTGCTACAAGGTTGTGAAAGCAAAACAACAATGGATACCTCAGAGCCCTACACTGGGGCAATGAAAGGCACCATGCAAAAACCTCAAGCGAACCTAGGGGCAGATTAGAAGTTCTCAACCAATAGGTTCCCTACTACAAGGTCATGACAAAAGATAACGATTGGTAGCTCAAAGCCTTACATTGGGGCAATGAGGGGCATCGTGCATAAGCCTCAAGTGAACATAGGGGAAGATCAAAAGTTCTCACCCGTCGATGTTTTTAAACAAAAAAAAGGGGGACAATCCTTGGGATTTCATTGGATTGATTAAACGGCTCCATCACCGTCACTGCCAAAATTATCAAGTGACTAAATCAAACAGAACATACACTCTGAGGGAATTCTCGTAGAGATTTGCAAAAGATAGGATAAGGACAGTCAATCTGTGTTTTCCCAAAAAAATTAAATCAAAATCAAAATCATAAAATAGGGAAAGAATGTCATGAACATTGTACAACTTTCCATTACATTCCATTGTTTCATATGAAGTCTGCATTTGCCAAATTTTGCGACAAAGGTTGCATGCATCTGCATCCCTAAAAATCATGTTAACAACATAGATTTCCTACATCTAAGGTCCAATATTTTGAAATTGGGATGACCAGTCCTCTCAATGAGTCAATGTCATGCTTTCTCATAAAGGTGGACCCTTGGGTACTAGAACCTATTGCCTTTAGAGGACTACACGTCCTCGCCTTTAAAGGGCTACATGCCCTCACCTTCAGAGGGCTGCACGCCCTTGCCTTTAGAGGACTACACGTCCTCGCCTTCAGAGGTTTACATGTCCTCGCCTTTAGAGGACTACACGTCCTCACCTTCAGAGGGCTGCACGCCCTCACCATCAGAGGACTACACGTCCTCGCCTTTGTAGGGCTACAAGCCCTCACCTTCAGAGGACTACACGTCCTCACCTTTAAAGGGCTACATGCCCTCAACTTCAGAGGGCTGCACGCCCTTGCCTTTAGAGGACTACATGTCCTCGCCTTCAGAAGGCTACACGTCCTCACCTTCAGGGGACAACACGTCCTTGCCTTCAGAGGGCTACGCGTCCTCGCCTTCAGAAGGTTACACACCCTCACCTTCAGAGGGCTACACGCCCTCACCTTCAAAGGATTACACGTCCTCACCATCAGAGGGCTGCATGCCCTCGCCTTCAGAAGGTTGCATGTCCTCGCCGTTAGAGAACTGCATGTGCTCGCCTTCAAAGGTCGACACGTCCTCGACTTCAGAGGGCTACACGCCCTCGCCTTTAGAGGGCTACACGTCCTCATTTTCAGTGGGCTCCACATCCGCACCTTAAGAGAATTTAAGGTCCTCTGCCTTTAATGCTTAACCAAGACTTTCACTCCCGTTTAAGGGGTCAGTAGTTTCCTTTTATCAGTTCTGGGGCCACCCCCAGATATTGGAGGGCGACCAACTGTGCGAGCACAACCAGAGAGGGAGGCTATCGCGCAACTACTATGCATACCGGGGCAAGATTTCACCCGTGCCGCTGCACAGAAGCGAGTACAGATCGTGCGCACCAACATGACCACTCTTACACAGATATGGATGACATTGCTACTTAGCAACATTCTGCCCAGCGACCACAATGTCGATCTCCCCCTGCGGAAGTATCAATTGGGACCGTGACCACAATGCCGATCTCCCCCTGTGGAAGTACCAGTTGGTTTGTGCCGTTATGACATAGGTAAGTATGCACGTGGCTCAATTGATTTCTGACGTCATCTACTGTTTGCAGGGATCGTGCCCACAAGACACCCAGTGGACTCAGAGGAGCCCAACAGGGCCCTGGGATTTCCAGCTCTAGTTACGGGTCTCTGTCAGTCCTACAGGGTGCCCGCCCCCCAGCAAGGTCATGCCATTGTGATTTGATCACCTTCGTTTCTCAAGTCATAGTAGGACACACCTAGTTGCTCATGATCCTAGGAATTTAAATAAAACTGGCACAAACTCGGAAGATAGTCATACCTCACAAAATATATGTATATGTGTTTATGTAGTGAAAATACCTTAGATATGCATGTATGTAACAAAAAAATGCTTCACAAAATATATATATGTATGTATAGGTATAAAAATACCTTGGATATGCATGTATGTAGCAAAAATACTTCACAAAGTATATATATGTATGTTTAGGTAGAAAGATACCTTGGATATGTATGTATGTAGCAAAGATACCTCACAAAATATATATGTGTGTGTGTGCAAAAATATATCTTTCGGCTGAAAAGCTAGCATGCTGTCGAAAAGAAATAACTTTCAACTTTTCTTTGAAAAAGATTCACTGATCATAATCAGTTTTTGAAAAAAATGTGTATACGCCTGAAGGGTGAATGCTATGAAAATTTCTCAAACACTTGAAAAAAATGTGTATTCACTGATCATAATCAGTCTCTCTAAATTATTTTATTTTATTTTTTATCTCTTTAATTTTAAAATACAACACTTTTAATTTCTCAAACACTATTTAAACTATTTTTCATCCCTTTATATAGCATTATCCAAATTACTTTAAAGATCAAAAGTTGTACGTTTAAAAATTATACGAACAAAAAATTGACATAAAATTTTAGAGGAATTAAACTAAACTTCAAATTTTTAGAGGAAAATATATGTTAATTTCCCTATTTTAATAGAAAATATTAATAGTTAAAAGTAATTTTATATTCCAATTATAATTATGAATAAATAATACATAGTTTTTTTATCGGTGGGAATTGAAAATAATATGAAAAATATATAATAATTCACATTCTACTCAACTAATTGAATTGATTTTTTTATAAATAATATATATATATATATATATATATATATATATATATATATATATTAGTAATTCAAAAGGGTTTAACATGTTTATCTAATCACAATTAACAATTAGATATGAATGATAATTTTTTAGACTTTTATATAATATGATTTTTATAAGAAATTTAATTCATGACTTAAGTTTAAAGCCGAAGTCGTAAATGAAAACATGAATTCGTAATTTGTTTTTTTTTTTTCTCACAAATGGAGATTTTGTTTTAATTTGAAATCATGTTTCTTAAAAACGCTCAAGCCTTTTGGAATTATTTACAGCAAAATTTAATCTTGACAATTATGTAACTTGGCGTTAAAGTTTAATTCCACGTTGAACAAAATTTATTACATCTGTTCTCAGTACTCTCTATCTGCAGTCAGGCTGCGCATAGAAAAGTCTATAAAGTAGTATTTAATTAGAGTTCAACTCAGTACAATGAAATGAATGACAGTTACAACACACAAAAACCAGGAAAAGATTATTGGGAAATATCACATGATAAATAGGTGAAAAGATTATTGGGGAATATCACGTGATAAATAGGTGACGTCGATCTTAAGAGGGCGACGTCTCAGTTTACATGAAATATGATTTGAATTGACTTATTTAATTAAAAGGTTAGGTTCAAGTTTTTTTAAAAGCCTATTAAATTAAATAAATGAGACTTAGGTTTATTAAAAAATCTTATAAGTTTGATAGGCCGACCTATATTTATATATATACTTATATTATAATGGTGATGGATGAAAATTAACGATTGAATATATTTATCACACTTTTTACATTTTTGAGGATTAAATTTTGTATCTATTTCATTTATCAGAAATACACTTGTCATCAAATTACACCATTACCGAAAAAGTAACTGTTTATTCAAAACAATTTGGACCTAACTATAAACAAATATTAACTAACTTTTATCTTATTTAATGATAATATTCCTATTATGTCATTCATTTAATAAAATTTTGTTTCTATGAATTATTTATTCTTATTCTAGGACTATCCTAAAAGATATTTTAGAAAGGAGAATAGATTTTAAATGAAATTCTTTAAATTAAATATTATTAATTAAATTCCTTAATTCACACGTGTTTCACAGTTAAAAAGGCTTTTAAAAAGGCTCAGACATCAAAGATTCATCGTAGGTTAGACTCAGACCTTTTGGTATGACATTTTTAAAAATCTGGCCTGGCTTGATAGTCTTTTTAAAGGAATAGGAAAGTCAATAAAAATAATAAAGAATATAAAAGGACACATGACTTACACCTAAATTATAATTAAAGTCTTACTTGATTATAGGAATATAAGTTATGGAGCAATAATGTGTAATCAAAATCTAGTAGTTTTAAAAAAAATTAATTGTATCCAAAAAATAATATTATATACTGATACCAAAAAATAATATATATATATATATATATATATATATATATATATATATATATATATATATATATATATATATATATAGGTCAGTCTATCAAGCTTATAATGTTTTTAATAAATTTAAGTCTGGTCTATTTAATTTAATAGGCTTTTAAAAAAGACTGAGCTTAACCTTTTAATTAAATAAGTCAGTTCAGACCAAACTTTATGTAGGTCAGGTCGTAGATTCCTGTAGGCCGATCTGACCTATTTCCACCCCTAATTAGTGAGCATCAAAAGCTACAAATACCAACCGACCTTTAAATATCAGTTGTGTAGTCACCGTCGTGTTTATTAATATTATGGCCAATTACAGATAAATATAATTAATGTGTTCCCATAATTGTTGTCATGTTACTATTGTGAATAATTAAGAAATCTTGATGTTTAGGTAAAAAAAACAGCCTCCGACAATTTCATAAAACCTTGGCTACCACATATGTCACGTCCCCCTAGCTCGAGCAATGCATTGTAGAGGGTTAGAAATCCACGACGATAATGATTAAATGAAACCAGTTTTGTGGTATCTTAACCTCGTACACGTTAACACCTGCACCAACTTCAATATATTTATAGCATTAAGTATAAGAGAATTTACAATAATTTATACTTTATTGTTCAACCAATTAATCTAAATTTCTTGACAGTGATACTTATTGAACACACTTGTTTCTCCATCGCAAAACGCTATACAAAAGTCAAGAGGAAACAATGTGTTGTAAGGCGACTGAAAAATCTATATTACTTTATTTTTAATTAAAATAAATATTAAACGCTATTAATTACAATAACTCAATAAAAATCATTTAAATTAGTCTGGCCTACTCATTAATGACTTAAAATCTACATATCTTCTCTTCCGTTCCCTATAAATTGTTTGAGTTGGGTCGTTCACATTTCAAAGCAAAGCTACACTACACCAACCGTCACTTCTTAGAAAGCAAATCATGTCTAATGTCCCCCATGATGCAAAACCGGACTTAAACTCCACTCGGTGCACTGCAAATTTTCATCCTACAATTTGGGGGCATTATTTCCTTTCTTATGTTCCTAGTTCCACGGTATATGCATTTTTTTATGTTAAAATAAGTTTGTAATTTTTAATAAATATCTAAATTTTATATTTATTTTTCTATGAATTTTTTCTTTTTTTTTCTAATGAAACAAAATTTTGTTTTCGACTTTTAAAATCTTTTAGTCCATAATAAATTAATAAATTTTATATTTATTTTCTGATATTTTTTTCATTTGTTATTAGTTCCTCTATTTAAAAAAACTATTAACAAATGAAAATTTTTTATTACAACATAAACAAAAAATTTAAGTATTTATTTGAGATCACAAATATATTTTAATATTTATTTTACATCTATATCCATTTTACTTGGGATGAATCTAGTTATAACTACTGAATTTCATCATCATATGCATATCAAATTTCAAATATATATATATATATATATATATATATATATATATATATATATATATATATATATATATATATATATATATATGTGTAAAACATATTCTCCCCTTAATTAACATTTATATATTATTATGAATTTGTGTGAATAAACTTCTCCACAATCATTTCTAAAAAAAATAATAAGAAAAAATAGAATGAATTTTAGCATAAGTTAAAATTAGCTCCAGACATGAAATAATTTTTAAAAACTCTTTTACATTATCTTCTTTAAAAGATTATTTTTTACTTATACATGTTAATAACCTTACTTCATTTTTTCTTTTGATTCTCTTCTCCTATAAAAGTAAGAATTTTATTCTGACAGATCTTATGTAGAAGCATAATATGTGCTAAAATAAAATGGTTCAAATGAAATATTGAGTGTACTTTTAAAATTACATTAGATTTTATACGTTGAATCATGTGAGGCGTGATCATATAGAAAGAAAGATTGTTATTGCATAATAAAATTACATTAGATTCCTATTACGTGTCCAAGCTTTAAAAGAGAGGAGTGCTAGTGATATATTATTTAACATTTTTATCTAATACATTCTTAATGATTAACTGAAAATTAACTGAAATTTATTATAAAAAATGAGAAAACTATGAGTGAAATCTATTCATTGGAATGCACTTGTATAATTTTATTTTTTAAATAAATTTGAATTAATAATAAAGAATGAAAAAATTACTCAAAAGAATACATTCATTATATTGTGTAATTGGTCAAGTATAGAATGCATCTATAATAGGTGATTCGCCTATAATTGGTCAAGTATAGAATGCAACTTGACTTTTGACTTTTGTCAAGATCAATAAATGTTTCATGTTGTGCTAGACTTATATATACCTTCTTGCAGGAAGATGATAGCCGAATAAAACAAGTTCAGATTTTAAAAGAGCACGTGAGGAAGATTCTTGTTTCTCCGATTAATAACAATTTGTCTTTTAAATTAAATTTTATAGACACAATTCAACGCTTGGGTGTTTCTTACCATTTTGAACAAGAAATTGATGAACTGTTGCTCCAAATTTATGATATTTCAACAAAGGACAATAACATCATAGGTCACGATGATGATCTTCAGCAGCTGGCTCTACTCTTTCGATTGCTCAGGCAACGGGGATATCGCATTTCATCAAGTATGTCTTTATAAACATTGCACCAAAAATTACATTTCAACATTCCAAGAGTAACTAAAAAAATGACTTCTTATCCTTATCATGCATTTTGTTGGAATCTAATCATCAGAGGTAATTTATTCATTAATTACAATTATTAGATTTCAAGAAAATAAATAATATAAAAAGAATAACTTTTTTTAAAAATTATTGTTGGAGTAACTTTATCTCCCCTTAATAATAATATATTGTAGGTTAATTGTCATATATATGATCTTATATTAATTCCTCATTCAGCTGGTTTAATTTTACAGTATTTATGTACAACCCCACAGGGACATTTCATTACATTATATCTTTGTTTTTGTCTAAGAGTGTAGTTGAGTCAACTTCATAGGAAAAATAAATCCAATTAAATTTTTGTAAAATAATTTAATTCAAATTTGGAGATTATTGTCACCCGACCTAAATAGAAATAACACAATCAAATTCAAAACTATGTTAGATAAAAATAACAAAAAGCTAAAAAACTATAATTGATCTCTAGTAGCTAAAAACTAATAGTAATCGAACTTGGTAGACTCTTGGTGAGTTAAGAATGATGGTGACAAAATTTGCTTTAGTTTTTGGCTATAGCTTTTTTTGTGATGCAAGATGAAAATCACAAACTTTCTCTCTAATTAGCAAATCATGAAATGCATATGCTTTTTGTTAGGTTGTGTCAAGTTTCTCAATTTTTGAAATTTTCCCAACAATGTAAGACCTAATCTATTACTATTAATAAAAAAAAAAAAAAAGGTTTGGTTAGGGACACATGTCACTCTCTCTCAATAAAAAATTCCCTTCAAATCTTTTACTTTTAATAAAAGAAGATTTGGTTAGGGACACATGCCACTCTCTCTCTAAAAAAAAATCTCTTTAAAACTTCTTTTTTCAACTTTTTGCTCTCTTTCTTTTTTAAATTTTCCTTTTTTATCTTATCTTTTCTTTTCTTTTATATTTTACTTATAAGGAAAATGATATCTACCATTCTATTTGCCAAAAATCTCTATTATAATAATAATAATAATAATAATAATAATAATAATAATAATAATTATATCTACCATTCTATTTGCCAAAAATCTCTATTATTATTATTATTATTATTATTATTATTACATATATAGTAATATATTATAATTTAAAATATTTTTTTATGAGAAACCACAAATATCAAGAAGTAATTTTAATCAATAATTCATCATTTTGGAGGACAAACTCTTTTCTATGAGTAGTTAATACAATTGAATACCAAAAAATCAATAATATTTTTATGTATGTTAAAATCCCATAAAATTATCTTTACTTATAAATTTTATAAAATAATTTTAAATAATGTGATAAATAAATATTTTTATTAAATAAAATTTTTATTCTGAGGTTAAAATTTTATGCTAAAAATAATTTAAATATAATCAGTTAGTATAATTATTAAAAAATAATATTTTGACTCTATGTTCAAAAATTATATATACAAATTTTTTATTAATCGATATTTATATACTAATGTTAATTTTTTTCAAAAATATATAAAATATATTATAATAAATTTATTAAATATATTTTGATAAAAAATAGTTTAAATTACCTACTGAATAATATTTTTTAGATTATAATTGTAAAATAATTGAATGATTTTATTTTTTTAACATTTGAAAATTATAAAATATTTAAACATCAATTTCTGATACCATTTGCAAATATTTAAAATAAAATAAAATATAATCATGTGACTATAATCAAATATATTTTCTTTGTTTGAATACTCCTACTCTTTCAGCAATTTAAAAAATTTTAAACAATTAATTATGTTTCCTCAAAATATATTTAATCTTTATAAGACTTCACATTTTTTTTTATAGTAATGGGTTGAGTTTATGTTATGAATTATTGTATTTTATGTTTGATTCAATTTAATGACATCTAAAATTAGTTTTAAAATTAAATTAGACAAAAATATATATAAAAATATATTGTTTTAGAGAAATAACTATTTTTATATATACTAAATAGAAGTAATAACCATTTTTAGTGAACACCGATGGACACGAGGAGAATATGCCTGACGTCGAACCGAGGACGGTAGTGGGTACACAATTTTATTGAATTTTATTTTATCATATATTTATCATCATCTTGCTTGTTATCATGTCTGATAACAATCTTATATATTTTTTGGTTTAAATAATTACATATTTGGAAAAATATTAAAATACCCTTTTGTCTTTTAATAATTTTATTTTTTTGTTTTAATTTTTTTAAATTAAAAAATACTTTAATTTATTTACATATCATTGTTAGATTAATTTATCATATAAAATTATATTATTATGTACAAAATAGTTTATCTTGTTTTTCTTTTTTGTTGTTGCTGCTTGTAAGATACTAAATTTGAACTTCATCAGTGACTACTCCTATTTTGCATGATATCATGTTCTTTTAATATACAAATTTGCATCATATTTGTTCCTACTAAAAGATTTCCATCTTATTGTTATGTTTTTATTGACCACAACAAATTATAGTTTTGACTTATGCAAATAATATACTCACCACGTTCGAAAGCTATTAAGTCACCCGTGCGGAGGTATGAATGCCATTCTAATTTGACATAAATGGGGGCTTACTCTCTTTTAAACTGAACCAAGAGAATTATTTGATTCCAAATAACTTTTTGCCTCTAGGATCGGGTTGATTAATTGGGTTTATAGGGTAACACTACTTATATTTTTTTTATATTTTAAATACGATAGCATCCAAGCATATATAAATTATAATCCTTATATAATTAAATATATAACTTGGAATTAACTCATGCATGTGTTTTTTATTTATGAAACAGATGTATTTTACAAATTTAAGGACCAAACTGGAAACTTCAATGAAAGGCTAGCCAATGATATACAAGGAATGATGAGCTTGTATGAAGCATCTCAACTAAGATTTCATGGAGAAGAGATACTTGAAGAGGCACATAATTTCACTCACATTCAATTATCTAAGTCTTTAACCACCCAATTAAGCCCTTATCTCGAGGCACAAGTGCAACACATCCTAGTACAATCATTTCACAAGGGAATGCCTAGGTTGGAGGCAACATATAATATCTCTTTCTACCAAGAAGATCCTTCCCATGATAAATATTTGCTATCTTTTGCAAAAGTAGACTTCGATATTCTGCAAAAACTACATAAAAAAGAAGTCAGCAGTGTGACCAAGTAATTTCTTCCTTAAAATTTGATATTTTATTTTATAAATGCTTAAATATACTTTTGTTCCATTAATATATCACTTTTTTGTTTTATTTTTGTTCTTGTAATATACATAATTTTGCATTTTAGTCTTTATAATATTTTGTTCATTTTAAGTTAGTTCCTTTGACAACATAAATGGTAGAGACTAATACAAAATTATTCGAAATATTACAAGGACAGGAATGAAAACATTGAGTATTTATTGAAGACTACAATAAATTAATGAAGACTAAAATAACAATTTTTTTACAAGGACTTTCTTAAAATTACTTTTATAAGGATCAAAATAGAAAAGAAGTAGTATAATATAGGAATCAAAAGTATACTTAACCCCTAAATAAATAAATTCAAGTCTAAGACATTTTTTAAAGAAATTAATATTTAATTTGGTGATTAGGTGGTGGATTAAGGATTTAAATGTGTCAACAAAGTTGCCTTTTGTACGGGATAGGATTGTTGAAGGTAGCTTTTGGATTTTGGGAGTCTATTTTGAGCCGCAACATTCTCTTGCTAGAAGGATAATGCTAAAAATAGTTGGCATATTGACCATCATTGATGACATGTATGATGCTTATGGAACAATCGATGAACTTGAGCTTTTTACAAATGCAATTGAGAGGTTAGCTACATCAAAATGACATATACTTTATATATTCACTTTATTTCTTCAAATAAATTAAAGCCAACTTTCTATTGACTAGCAGGTGGGATATTTGTTGTTTGGATGATCTCCCTGAATACATGAAAATATGTTATACAACACTTTTGGATTGTTTTGAAGAGATAGAGGAAGAGATGGTAAAGAAAGAAAAAGCATACTACATTAAGTACGCTAAGAAAGAAGTATGGTTAACTTTTTTTTTTTTTTTTTTAATTTACAAAGTTACGTTGAATTTTCCCTTATTGTTTATTTTTTCAATTGACTAAGAAATTAAGTAAAATGTATTTTCATACCATTTGAGCTTTTTTCTATTTTGGTTGATATATTTTTCATTCAAAACTATAAAGTACATTTCCTTATTCTCTAAATTTTCTTTTTTTATTTTGAATTTTGAAAAGACCGTAGAAAGATGATCTTTTGTCAAGTGAAATTAATGGTGTACATGAAACTTTTTCTCTTTATTCTTACAATAATTTCACCAACCCCATATCATAACCAAACTTTATAAGAGATTTGAATTGGCTGCAAGTGTAATGGTGCAGCTAACAAAATGTGAGTTGTCCTGGCATGTTTGATTTACTTTCAAATTTTAGCTTTTTAAAAGTAGAAATCAAGCAGGCTCTTGGTTTCTTCTTCTTAGACTGATTAACTTTACTTTTTGGAAGTACTAGTATCCAATCATAGGATGTTTTAGCTCCTTAGGAAAAAAATGTATATTCCTTATCCATTAAAAATTGTTATTATAACTTGAACTTTAAGCCTTAGAACCTAAATCTCTCATCTATTCCTATATGTATCATTTGAGATACACTTGCCTAAAAAAATATTCTTGTAATCAAACAAAAAAGTATGGAACACATTTCTCAATATCTTAATTTTGTATTTTGATTTTAGATGAAAAGACTAGTTCAAGCTCAGATGACTCAAGCAAGATGGTTTCATTGCAACTACACGCCAATAGTAGATGAGTACATGCAAGTTACAACTATATCAAGTTGTTACCCTATGCTGATAATCATATCTTACATTGGCATGAGAGACACAACAGAGGAGATCCTCATATGGGCAACAAGTGACCCAATCATTGTTATAGCTGCTTCAACAATTTGTAGGATCATGGATGACATTGTTGGAAATGAGGTACGTACTAGATACCAATTATTTTCTCCAATATTTGGTGAATTTTACATTGATTTCACTATAAATAAATGGAATCAATGTTTTTTATGGGACTCCTATAAAATACTCCTCTTTATAAAAAAAATGCATTGAGAAGAAGTAGTAATAGCACCGCTCTCCAAATACTTGAGCTATTAGGTTTCATAAGACCATTTGTGTAAAAACAATTATTTGAGTTAAAAACATAGATGAGACACATTAATTTATCTTATGTTAAAAGAGCTAGTCATTTTGTATTCCAAAATTTTTAAACATTTAGGAGAGGAAGACTTAATAACAATTTTGATAATACCATTAGCAATTGTTACTCTAACTGTTAAATGTTTATTTCATTACGATTAACTTTTCTTTTATTTGATTTATGTAAGGTTGAGCAAGAAAGAGGACATGTTGCCTCAAGCCTTGAATGCTATATAAAGCAACACAATACCTCAAGGAAAGATGCCATTGATCAACTACGCAAGATGGTTGACAATGCTTGGAAGGACATCAATGAGGCATGCCTTAATCCTACTCAAGTACCAATGACTTTTCTTAAGCCTATTGTCAACCTTGCACGCGTGATAGACGTGCTTTACAAAGACGAAGATAACTATACAAATGCAGGAGGGGTAATGAAAGATTACATTCAAGCTTTACTAGTTAATAATATGTTTACTAATATCATTTAGAAACTTAATTCCTTTATTATGTAATATTATGTTGTTATTTTTGTTTGTTTTAGAAGGTTCCAAGTTAACACTTTTAACTTGGAAAATAATTTCTTATTTAATGACATTTGTCATACCTTATTATCGTTTTAATTAGCTATATTACTTTTAATTGGCTTTGTTTCCTCCTTTAAACATATCAATATTATCTTCGTTTAATTAACTTTATTACATTATTTTTATTATCCACATGATATTGGAAATAATGCGACCTTTTTCTAACTATAAAAGGGGTTCTCTCACTCCTCATTTGACTCACCAAAACTGAAAATTCCCTTCTCTCCTTTGTTCTTGGGTTTCTCTATTATTTATACTTTTCCACTTGTCTATTTTGATACCTCAATTAATTTGAGATGGACTTGTTAAATCCTTAAGAACTTATGCGTTGTGCAGATAAGTCGATGATGATAGTAAATATCACATGTCTCAGCCTATTTTCTTCATGTATACTATGCTTCATGAGTTGGAGAACGAGTCGAGGTTCATGATCATTTAAGTTTGCATGTGGATTTATTGTTAATTGTGATTTATGATTTGACTTACCTAAACCAAAAATTTTAGGGACTTAAGTTTGGGTTCAAATCTTAACTACTCTAACTGTTTATTTTGCTCCCTAATTAATCTTAATATCAATTATTATGGTAATGAGATATCCTTTTAGTTTGAGATATCCCAAAGAGTAATTGGATGAAGGATTTTGAAGTTGTTTCAATTTCAGTTTTTTTTTTATAAAAAAATTTAGAGATTTTGGGAATATGTTTTGGAGAGGTACCAAAAATAAAAGCAAGAGAAAATTACCAATTTTGACCTAAAACATAGGTCTTTATTAAATTTTTTTTTGGAAGTGGCCTCCTATGACTTCAATATTTGTTATTAAAATTTCGTTGTGCTATTAGTAATTGCAATGTGGTAGATTTCCCCTAAGGAGTAATTGGATAATATGATGGGCACTATATATGATTTTCTTGTGGTGTGTTTTCATGACAAATAATTTATGAAAAATGTGTTTTTTTGGTGTTGTATTTTTGTTCAAACTTTGTTTTAGTCCTATACTTTTAAATTGATAAATTTAGTCCTCTAACTTTAAAAAATATTTGAATTTAGTCTCTTATTAAATTTTGTGACGATAAAAAATCACCAATAAATGTTAAGTTTAAATTGGAGAGGGATCAAATTCACATATTTTCAAAAGTTGAACGACCAAATTCAATTTAAAAGTATAAGGACCAAACTAAGTTTAACCGAAAACATGGGAACTAAAAAAATGAACTTTTCCAAAAAAAAAAAAAAACTCAAGTTTAGCATGTCCAATGGGACAGTTAGCCAAAAAAAAAAAACTCCAAGAACATGTCTTAACGAGAATTGTATGTTATTAAGAAGTTGAAGAATGAAAAACAAATAATCAAAGAAACCATAGAAATAATAACAACAATAATAATACCACCATCACTTCTACTAATGACAATAGCATCAATGAAAAAATCAAAGAAACTTATCTTTTGGGGTAAGTAATGAAATGGTTAGTCAGCCGAACAACAAACCCATAAATGTAAGTGACAAGGATGTGAGGCATCCACAAGTCTAGACAATTATTGTCAAAACTTCTTTCCCTGAAAATAATGTAGTATCAATTACAAACACACCACCATTTTCTACAACAAGACCATGGGGTATGCCACCATTGTCTAACAAATTGAATATGCCACAATTGAGTCTACCTATGCCTCAAAATCAAAACACAATACCACCTATTGTAGTTAGTCAGCAAACCATTAGGCTTCTAGAACCTGGGGGCAACAATCATTCTTATGATGCTGACTAGTTATGAATTTTGGGAGTTCCTATTAAGGAAAGGATAATAGGAGACGATAGCATGGTCTCCATGGGTGTTTCTAATGAAACATTAGTGGTTTTTAGACAACAAATAGTTCATAGTAATCATGAAATGATCAATACTTTGACAAATCACATGACATCAATTTTAAATCATTTGCTAAGAACTACCAATTCAGGAAATACCAATACAATAAAGACCAATTAATAATAATAATAATTCTGAAAATGTAGTGAATGTCCCAACATGGTTAATGAATGATGGAGAACAACCAAACCCTATTTGGGTGAATAGAAATCATAATGCAAATGAAGTTTTGATTAATATGCAATGAAATATGATGCTTCGAGGGAAAAAT
The DNA here is from genome assembly GCF_000004515.6 of Glycine max. Taxonomy (NCBI): domain Eukaryota; kingdom Viridiplantae; phylum Streptophyta; class Magnoliopsida; order Fabales; family Fabaceae; genus Glycine; species Glycine max. The sequence continues at coordinate 17,357,207 of NC_038248.2, read as the reverse complement.
GACCCAAACAGAGGTTTAGACCTTGAGGCAATTCAAAATTCTCAGATCAATCAAATGATTAAACAGGCCTTGAATATGCATGGTTTTGAAATGGGAAATGCATATCTACCTTATTTTGTTTCTGCCTTCCCTAATTATGTTTTACAATTTTAGTTGCAAAGGGGTTATAAGGTGCCTAAGTTTTCAAAATTTGTAGGTGAATTAGAAGAATCTATTGTAGAACATGTAACTCATTTTCAAGTAGAACGTGGTGATTTAGCTATTGATGAATTTCTTAAAATGAAATATTTTCCTATGAATTTGATATATACTTTGACACAATTTGAAAAGTGTTGCATGAACATTTCTTTAGAGTATAAATTAAGGTTAGTCTAAAAAATTTGGTAACTACTAAGCATTTAAATAGTGAAAAAAATTGAAGATTATTTAAATAGATTTTGATAAATGAAGTCTTGATGTTATACTCAAATTCCTGAACAAGAATTAGTTAGAATTGCATTTGCAGGTTTAGATTTTTCAATTTGCTTGAAATTGTAAATCAATAAGTCAAAGATATGGAAAAGATAGCAGATAGAGTAAGCAAATAAAATATGAGAAAGAAAGGAACAAAAGATTTGATAAAAGTGGAAGGGAGAAAATAACATACGTGGAAACATATAGAGATAATGATAATTCTATAAATTATCAAGATCTATATGTTAATAAAGAAGAAGATGAAATATGCATGGAAGAGTTACAACCTGTACTAATTCGAAATATAGTTTCAATGTTACTAAGGCAGATAAAATATCTGTTGTATTATTGAAAGATAAAAAAAATCACCCATAGTGATTGTGAATGAATGTGTATGAAGGTTTTGATGATGTCAAGACAAAAGCAACACGTTTTATTTCAAGTCCAAATCAAGACCAGTAAAACAAAGATCAAGAAGAAAGTTAAGTCTTAGTCTATCTTTGTTAAAAGAGTCTCCTAGTGATTGCAAATGTTTGGTCTCACAACATAGTTTTTAAATTGATTATAAAAAGATTTTAAAATATTTTTATCATTTTCTGAAAAAGACATTTTTCCACTAGTAATTGATTACTAAGCATTGTAATCAATTACCAAAAGCAAAATTATTTTAAAAAACGTTTTTTAGAAAGTTTGAAATTTGAAATTTGAAAGCCGTAATCGATTACTACTTGTCTGTACTCAATTACAAGTAATGGAACTACAAAAATTCAAATTGAAAAGTCATGAATCCTCATTACATATATGTGTAATCGATTACCAAAGAGTTGTAATCGATTAACAGTGAGGAAATTTTAAAAGTTACTTTGAAAAGTCACATCCCTTCATAAGTTTTTGAAAAACCACTAGGGCCTATAAATATGTGACTTATCTACGAAAGTTTTTAGATTTTTTCAAAACCTTATTGTCTTATCCTCTCAAAAACAAATCATTGGCCAAACACTTGCAAATCAATTAAGGATTCTTCTAAGAACTTCATCTTGTATCTTATTCTCTAAAAGAGAGAAAAACATTTGTACTTTCTTTAAAGACGATCAAGAGGCTATTTGTCCCTTGAATTGTGAGTTTCTTGAACACAAGAGAAAGAGATCCCTTGGATGTTTAGAAGTTGTAAAAAGGATTTTAGAAAGTTAGTGGAAATCTCAAGTGGGTTGCTTAAGGAATGAATGTAGGCACAAGAAGTGGCCGAACTAGGATAAACTGATTTTGCATTCTTCTCTTTCCTATCTTGATTACTATATCTTGCATATTTTATTTATCTTGCACACTTGAAGTATTCTATCGATATAAATTTCATCTTCATCTTCAATATTCTTAACATATAGATTTAAAAAGGGACTTAAAAGTCAATTAAACGATAATTTTTTTTAACGTAATTCACCCCCTCTTAAGTTATTGAGGCCACTTGTCCAACAAGTGGTATCAAAGCTTGATTTTTGTATAAAGTTTAGAAACTTCAAGAATAATTATGGACTCATCAAACTTCCTATTTCCCGAAGGAAGCTCCATTAATAGGCCTCCTATATTTAATGGTGTGGGATATCATTACTGGAAAACTCACATGCAAATCTTCATAGAGGCTATAGATTTAAACATTCGGGAAGCCATTGAAATTGGTTCTTACATCCCTACAATGGTTGTAGGAAATACAACTATGGAAAAACCTAGGGAACAATGGGATGAAGAGGAAAGAAGAAGGGTACAATATAACTTAAAGGCTAAAAATATAATTACCTCTGCATTAGGAATGGATGAATACTTTAGAGTCCCAAATTGTAAGAAAGCAAAAGAAATGTGTGATACATTGCAAGTAACCCATGAAGGAATAACTGATGTAAAGAGATCTAGATTAAACACCCTAACACATGAATATAAACTTTTTAGAATGAATCAAAACGAAACCATACAAGATATGCAAAAGAGATTTACACATATACGTAATCATCTTGCATCATTAGGAAAGATATTTCCTAACGAGGATCTCATTAACAAAGTTCTAAGATATTTAAGTAAGGAATGACAATCAAAGGTAACCGCAATTGCAAAATCAAGAGATCTCACTAACATGTTTCTTGCAACTCTTTTTGGAAAGCTTCAGGAACACAAAATGAAACTTATGAGACTAAATCAACATGAAGAAAATGACAAGAAAAAGAAAGGAATTGCACTTAAAGTCTTATCTTCTATTCAAGAAGAAAGTGATAGAGAAGACTTGAGTGAAATAGAAGAAAATGATGATTTTAGTTTCTTCGTAAAGAGATTCAACAAGTTTCTAAGGAATAAAGAAAATCAAAGAAAAACAAATTTAAATCCAAACAAAAAATGATAAGACTCTCCTTCTATTCCAAAGTGCTATGAATGTAATTGTTCGGCTTTCGACAAGTGCACCAGATCGCACTAGTAGTATAAAATGGTAAGAACCGAGTATCGAACACTCGGGGAACTTGTGTTATTTGGTAAGCTATTTCAGCAAATAGGTTTCTGGTGTGTAAAGGTAAGTGTGAATATGAATAGGTGTATAAACTATTTGTGCAAAAAGAAACAAAATCACGCGAGAGAAATGATGTGTAAAAACAAGTAGACTGATGCTAAAAAGATATTCTCTATCTAACAATGCTCATGTGTTCTTATGGTGTCTCCTGAGATACTAAACCTTGATTCCTCATGATAGTTTAGTCTAATCCTGATCAAGCATCGCCCGCAGATTCCTCTTGTAATACTAAACTCAACCAGGACCACATTAAGACACACATACACAACTAAATTATTACACCCCGATTCCTCATGATAGTACGACAACTTAGCCCTGTACTATCAAGGACTTTAGAGTCAAACCAGTTTCCACTGTTCCATGACCCTAACAAAGCATGCATTTACGTGATCAAGGTAAACACATACTGGAGTGAAAAACAGATAGCACAGAGAACACACAAAACATATTAAATAGATAGAAATATATTTACATCAGGTACCTACAGGGAAGATCAAACAGAGGATTTAGCTTTCCATACCAAGAAGCCTTCTTTACAATAAAGAGAAGAACAAGATTAAAGATTGCAAAAATACAAGTGGTGAGGATGTCTCCTTCACCTCTAGGATCTCACAATCACCCACAAACTCATCTCAAGCTTTCAAACTGGCTCCTGCTTCAAGCTTTGGTCTCTGTAGATCTTCACAGAACAAAATCTCTTAGAACTCTCTGGAACTTAGACCTTTCTCTCTCTAGAAACCCTAGACATGCAAAGCTCTGAATCCCACTCCAAACTCCCCTTCTAAAATCTGATTTCATACTTAAATAGGTGGCCTTGTTCATACTCGTGCGCTTAGCACACTTATGGACCGCTTAGCGCACATTAGTGAATTTTGGCTTAGCGCGTGCCTTTCTCGCTTAGCGGATGAACTGAAGTGGTGCGCTTAGTGAGATGAAGTGGTGTGCTTAGCAAACCTGTACAACTCATTTTCTTCCAGAGTCTTCCTCGCGCTTAGCCCATGAGTGTTGCGCTTAGCGAACGCTCGCTAAGCCAGCAGATTGGCTTAGCGAGAAGGTGAAAAACAACACTTTCCAAAGCTTGCCTAATGAACCTGAAATTGAGACAAAATGATTATTAAACACACAAAATGGAAGTACTAAGTATTTATTACTTATACTTAACAGAAAATACTTATAACACTACAAAATAACCATAAATTGGGAGAGTTTGATAAAATTTATACAAGTTTTATACACAAAAGTTAGTCATTTTCACCGACTAACAACTCCCCCAAATTTATAGTTTTTCTTGTCCTCAAGCAAAAAGAGAATACCTCACTTGTCCTCAAGTGACAATGACATGCAATGACTATGTACAAAGGTGTATGCAACAAAAGTTACTGATTGCATGATAAGATAATGGAGTAAAATGCCCTCATCACTTGTCTTTCACAAGGTATGCAGTTATCCAAAGAGAAGAATAAAATATAACCTGAACAATTATATGGATTTAGGCATAAGACAAATATCAAGGAAAGTAGTTTAAACCACAGTCTCACGGCTATTGTTTCACTCAAGCACAAGTGTTTAAGCTATTCATTAATAACAACTAGCAAGAGGTCCAATCTTTGAATTTCATCTCATGACATAAAGTCAAAAATATATAAACAGAATCAGAAGGACTTTCTAAGGCTTGTAGTGAGGCTTGGCTACAAAAATTCATTGGTTTTTCTAGGATTCAAAAGCTTATATTCTAAGAGAGCACAAATCCTAGACTTATCCCAATGGTCTTTTTAATATAATTGGCTTGCTCACTAGCTTTTCACTTTCATTTGCTTTTGACCTTGTTATATCAACACACTTTTCTTCTTTATTCTTCCTTTCTTTTTTCTTTTTTTTTAACAGACAACTTGTGTGTTGTGTGTGCTGATGCTTTCTCTCTTTCTTGGCATCCCAATTAGTTCCACTCCCCCAAATTTGGGGTAAATTTTCCTTGAACTATATGCTCTCCTAGAATCTAAACAAGGTATCTGGAGAGAATCATACAGGTTCAGGGTTCAATTTATTAGCAAACTCATTCAGCTCAAAAAGGGTGCAAATGATAGAATTATAATTCAAGGTAAGCTTTTTGGTCAAAAGGCTTGTGTACGTACAATCATGGCCTTCATCATGTTCTCGTTAATACATTTCATTCTAAAATTCAGAGATTCATGCAAAGATTATTACTCACAGCTAGTCGTTCACTCACAGTTTAAGGTCACACTCTCACCAGTTTTGGTTCAAGCTTTTCTTTCACAATCAATCTCTCTACTGACTAACAATTCTAATTGCAAGTTCACATTCTTGTTGTTTCTTTGTCTAACATACACACTTGCTCAAACTCATGAAAAGGAACATAAACTCCATCAAAATCATTCACTCAATTCCAAAATAAAAACATACACCCATTTTTCACAAAAAGATAAAAGTCTTTTACTGCCATGTCATTGAAAACCAAGTTAAACTATTCAAAATGCTTCAGAATAAGCAAACCAACTATTCATAAATAAAACTAGCAAAAAGGAATTATTGTACTAAAACCAAAATTAAAATAATAATAAATCAAAAAGCAAAAAGTATCATCAGGAATCAAAATTCCTGTGACTGGTCCTGGGTGTCCTGTGTCTGACCATCCTCCTTATCTGTCAACTGAAGCACTGGAGTAGTTGGAGGAGAAGTGTCCATAGCTAGGACTGGTGTAGTAAGTCCTCTGGCATCTCTAGAAGAGGAGTGGAGGGGTCTGCTGCAGGATGAGGTGACGGTACGTTTACCATTGGTGCAGAAGGCTCTAAATTCGCCTCAAGGGATCGCTCAGGAGTGGCAGCAACTACCTGTCTCACTTGTGTCTCCTCTGCCTCTTCTCTTATATCAAATGGCCCTAGGATGGTGGCCTCAGATGACTCATCCTCCATATGCTAAGGTACCTAGGCTGTGGGACCTTCGTATTCCCTGTGAAGAGAAGGTTGGGTCTCGGGCCAGGCTACCATCTCATTAAACTGCTCTACTAAAGGGATAGAGTCTGGAGGTGCCACCATCTGTAAACTTTGTAGTAAAATGATCTGTCCCTGATGAATGCTCTTAAGCATAGCTTCAAAACACTGAAAATCGGTCTAAACTGGGACAGAAGGGGCTGCTAAGGTGGATGCTGGAGTAGGAGCTGCAGAAGTAGAAGGAAGCTCAGTTGGCCTTGCCTTCGCCCTTCTAGCCCCTCAGATAGAAATTGTTAGATTGTCGGGATTCCAATAGTTCTTCCTGATGTAGGCCAAGTTAATGACCGGGCTCAGGCACTCAAAGGTAAGGCTGTCAGAGACAACCCCTCTGGCCCTACATAATGCGGTGATCAAAGCAGGGAACCCAAGTCTAGAAGTGTTAGACTGGGCAATAGAGGTCATCTGGCCAGAGATCAGTGCTCCTATGTTCATATCCAAGTGAGAGACTTGGCCAAAGATTAGCCTAGCTCTGTCCACTATCAGATCAGAGGTATGTGATGTGGGGGCCTAGTTGGAGTATGAGAGGACACTCCACACCTGAGCTAGTGTAGTCAAATCCTTCCTGAGAATCTTCCCAGGATGGCCCTTAGAGTTCAAGATGAACCCTCATCCAGGTATGCATAAGGCAGCCTCTATCTCTCTAAAGTCTGTAGGCAACCTGTAGTATCTAGAGTATACGGGTAGAGTCTTTCCCTCAGCTAATACCACAAGTGTCTACAGGAATGTGTTGAGACTGTCAGCATCAATCTTCACCAAATGACCTCTGACTCTGGACTGCTTTAGTGGATGATCCTCAAAACTGTATAAATTTGCATAGAACTCTTTCACCAAAGCCAGGTCTATATTCCCATCGACTAAATTGGTGAGGCGTTTATGGAAATTACGCCTCTCCAATTTAGCCTTAAAGTGATCTAGCTCAGTGTGATAGAGCTCTACCTTCCTCTCAGGTAAAATGTTTCTCCCCAGAACATTATCTATGTATCTGGTCCAAGCATCTAAGGAAGAAAATCTCCTTGTGTCATACTGAGATGTGGGCCTTGTATCAATACTCTTTCTCTTTTTGGAAGCCATCTATAGACAAAGGAACCAAACAATTAATCAGGACACAAGTTATTCATATTTCAAAAACTGAAAAGGACACCGGCCGCTTAGCGAGACATGGTCCGCTTAGCTGGCCTTTGCAAAAAAAAAAAAAACACTACCACTTACCAACATGTGGAGCCGCTTAGCGGAAGTTGCAGAAATTCAAGTTTTGCAGAATTGGCTTAGCTGGAAAGTGTCCGCTAAGCTGAACATCTGTCGCAAGGATATGCGCTAAGCTCCTTAAAGGCTGCGCTTAGCGGCACCAACTCTTCAAAAATTCCACTAAGTATTGGGAGCTTAGTGAGCAAAACTCGCTTAGCTCAACGGATGCTGCAAAAAATCGCGCTTGGCCTAGGAAAGCTCGGCTTAGCACGCGGCTATCACCAAAAAAATTGGTTAAGTTACCTGGGCTTAGCGATTCAGCCTCGCTTAGCCACAGGTAGTTCGACAAGAGGATAAGTGTTCATCCTCAAAAGATGAACTCGCTTAGCGTGGTAAGCGCGCTTAGTGAGTTCTTCAGAGAACGCCTATATACAATGAGTACTAATGAACTCAGTTAGCGTAGCATGCTCGCTTAGAGAGTTCATCGTGTTTTCCAGAAAACACATATCATTTTCTTGCACTTTTCAAGCCTCTAAAAGGTATATTAGACATGCAATGTGTACATCATACTTAATATAGTATACAAGCATATATAGTCCTAATCTTAAACTAATTCTAACAAAACATAAAAACCCTAAAAATCTAAAACTACAGTTTAAGTCTTCTACCCTAAAGTTTAGATAAGAAAAAGAGATAAGGAAACATGGAACTTACTTGGATTGTTAATGCTTGGGATTGGAAGTAGACAATGCAAAGAGAAAGCACAGATGCAAAATGTGCAAATTTTTGGAGAGAGAGAGTGCAGAGAAGGGGTTTCCGAAATTTGGCAATTGTGAGTGTAACTGCCATTACACTCACTTAAGCATATTTTGACACTCTCTCTTAGCGGACCACTGCACTAATCGAGCCAGAGAGATGTTTGGTTTCTCAAAGAGGCTCGCTTAGCGGAACCGCGTGCTTAGCCGAAGTTTCAAATTCAAAATCAGTTTTTTTAACACACAGGTTTGGCTTAGCGCAAGGATCAGACCGCTTAGCGAGGTTTGCAGATCCGAAAAGCTACAACTCTCGCTAAGCCAGGCTCTGGTTGGCTTAGCAAAAATGATGCATCTTAAGTACAGAGGAGCATGCGCTTAGCTGATAAGGACTCACTTAGCGCTCACACTACCGTAATGAATCTCGCTTAGCTGCCATGACTGGCGCTTAGCTTCATGGACCTCAGTTGTGGCCGTAAGGAATTGTGCTGGGCGACATTGATTCGCGCTTAGTGATAAGGCTGAAGCTTAGCCGAATTCAGATTGAATTGAAGTTAAGCACTACGCGCTTGAGACTCACGGCTTAGTGCATGAACACAGATGTGCTTAGCGTGAGGCTTGTGCTTAGCGAAATGACTGTTTTTTTCCAGAAAAATGTTTTCTGAGTTAATTTTCAATCCTTTTTCCAAGAAATTGAAACCCTTATGTTAAACATTCAAAGATAGGCTGTATACTCCTATGTACAAATCATATAGCAAGTTCCAAATAACTAAATGCATGAAAAACAAACAAAGATAACAGAAATTAAAACTGGGTTGCCTCCTAGGAAGCACTTCTTTAACGTCATTAGCTTGACGCATAGCTTAATACCTTCAAGGTGGCATGAAAGTCACATAGAACACATCTTCCTTGAAGTTTCGCCTTTTAGCTAGAAATTCCATGAACTTCATATAGTCTAGAAGGACATTCCAAATCACTTCAAGAAAGGTGTTAGTGATTAAAGAAAGAATGACACTTACAATTTCCTCATGCTCTCCTTGCCTTCCTTTCTTGACAATCATTTGATGAGGAAGGTTATTGATTTGGAGAACATTTTCTTGTTGGTTTTCTACTGTTGAGTACTTCTCCCGTTGTTGTTGTGCTTGTTCCTCATCTTTCTCTTCATCTTTTTCTCTTGACTCATGCTCTTTTACAGGGCTTTTCTCTTGAGCTTCAACTTCTACAAATTATTTTTCTTGTCTGGACATAAATTGAGTCACTGCATCTTCCAACTCACCAACCTTTATTTCTACACTTTGGAGTGCTCGTTGAGTTGATTTAGTTGTTTCCATGAATTGCATCAATAATTTATCCAGTTTGGGACCTCTTTTTGCTTCATTTTGATAGTAAGGTTGTAACTCTGGTCTCCCTTGAAAGTTTTCTATTGAGTAGCTCTTACCAAAATGAATTTCATGATTTTTCATTGAATTTTGATTAGCTTTTAAGCTAGCATGGTATGCCCTGAATTCTTCAAACACACTTTCAAGATTAGGAGTTCTTTCTTCTTCATATTGATTGTAAGGACTTAACTCCTGTTCCCACCCTTTATTGTGTGCCGTCAAGAAATTCATTTCACCCCTTAAAAAGCTCCAAATCTCATGGAACTAAATCATCTGCAGAAGATTTACTATGCATACAAAGCACTAACAAGAGCAGCAGTCACCAAGCCAAGAGAAAAACAAACATAAACAAAAACAAATATTCTCAATTAATAAAAGAATAAAAAATAGACACCTAAAAACAAACTAACTTCCCAAATAAAAAGAAGTTCCCCAGCAACGGTGCCAAAAACTTGTTCAGCTTCCGGCAAGTGCACTGGATCGCACAAGTAGTATAAAACAGTAAGAACCGAGTATCGAACACTCGCGGAACTTATGTTATTTGGTAAGCTATTTCAGAAAATAGGTGTTTGGTGTGTAAAGGTAAGTGTGAATATGAACAGGTGTATAAACTATTTGTGCAAAAAGAAAGAAAATCACACGAAAGAAATGATGTGTAAAAACAAGTAGAGAACACGTTGGCCATCTTAATAGGTGCCTGATGCTAAAAAGATATTCTCTATCTAGCAATGCTCATGTGTTCTTATGGTGTCTCTTGAGATACTAAACCCCGATTCCCCATGATCGTTTAGCCTAATCCTGATTAAGCATCGTCCGCAGATTCCTCTTGTAAGACTAAACTCAACCAAGACTGCATTAAGACACACATACACAACTAAATTATCGCACCCCGATTCCTCGTGATAGTAAACTTAGCCCTGTACTATCATGGACTTTAGAGTCAAACCAGTTTCCACTGTTGAATGACCCTAACAAAGCATGCATTTACGTGATCCTGGTAAAGGGATACTAGAGTGAAAAGCAGATAGCACAGAGAACATACAAAACATCATTAAATAGATAGAAATATATTTACATCAGGTACCTACAGGGAAGATCCAACAAAGGATTTAGCTTTCCATACTAGGAAGCCTTCTTTACAATAAAGAGAAGAACAAGATGAAAGATTGCAAAAATACAAGTGGTGAGGATGTCTCCTTCACCTCTAGGATCTCACAATCACTCACAAACTCATCTCAAGCTTTCAAACCGGCTCCTGCTTCAAGCTCTGGTCTTTGCAGATATTCACACAACAAAATCTCTTAGAACTCTCTAGAACTTGGACCTTTCTTTCTCTAGAAACCCTAGACATGCAAAGCTTTGAATCCCAGTCCAAACTCCCCTTCTAAAATCTGATTTTAGGCTTAAATAGGTGGCCTTGTTCGTGCTCGTTCGCTTAGCACACTTATGGACCGCTTAGCGCACATTAGTGAATTCTAGCTTAGCGTGTGCCTTTCTCGCTTTGCGGATGAACTGAAGCGGTGCGCTTAGCGAACCTATACAGGTCATCTTCTTCCAGAGTCTTCCTCGTGCTTAACCCATGAGTGTTGCGCTTAGCGGACGCTCGCTAAGCCAGTAGATTGGCTTAGCGAGAAGGTGAAAAACAACACTTTCCAAAGCTTGCCTAATTAACTTGAAATTGAGTGAAAATGATTATTAAACACACAAAATGGAAGTACTAAGTATTTATTACCTATACTTAATAGAAAATACTTATAACACTACAAAATAACCATAAATTAGGAGAGTTTGATAAAATTTATACAAGTTTTATACACAAAAGTTAGTCATTTTCACCGACTAACAGTAATCAACCTGGACATCCAAGAGTTGATTGGGCCAGTTTCAAGAAAAAGAATGGAGAAGTCTGACAAGAAAAATTTCAAAGACAAGAAAACAAAGAAAGCTTACATCACTTGGGAAGATAACGATATAGATTCATCAGGAGATTCAGAAAATTAAGTCATGAATCTAAGTCTCATGGCCAAAAACTATGATAGCGAAGAAGAGGTAACATCTTCTAACAATAACCTATCTATTTCCTTTGATGAACTCCAAGATGCATTTAATGACTTGCATAAAGAATCAGTCAAACTTGCCAAACTGGTTTTAGTTTCTAAGAAAACAATTTCAAATTTAGAAAAAGAAGTTATGAAATTAAATATAGAACTAGAAAACCTTAAAACTGAAGTCAAAACATTAAAACAAATTGATATAAATGAATCTTCTACCATACAAGATATTAATAAAGTATCTCACTCATGTAAATGTTGTGATAAATTTAAAGTAGAAATTAAAGATCTAAAAGATTCTCTTGCCAAATTTACTCTTGGCAAAAATAATTTAGACATTATACTAGGAAAGCAAAGATGTGTTTAATAAGGATGGATTAGGATATAGACCTGAAAATCAACAGAAAATGTATAAAAACTTCTTTGCATATTCTCAAAAGAATAGTTCTCTTTTCTTAACATGTTTTTACTATGGAAAGAAAGGACATAGTGCATCAACATGTTATTTTAAGAAAAATAGTAGTAACATTAAAATGATATGGGTTCCAAAAGAATCTTTTATCAAAACTAACAATCAAGGACCCACAAAAATTTGGGTACCTAAGTCAAAAACATAATTATGTGAATGAAGGATTTCTTGAAGAAAAGTTGGTACATTGATAGCAGATGCTCTAAACTCATGACGGGAGATGCATCAAAATTTACTCTAATATCTCCCAAGAAAAGTGGACACGTGACTTATGGAGACAACTACAAAGGTAAAATTTTTGGAATCGGAAAAATAGGTACAAATCCATCTACCTCCATTGAAAATGTTTTGCTTGTTGATGGTCTTAAGCATAGTCTGCTAAGTGTTAGTCAATTATGTGATAAAGGATTTCTAGTATCATTTGACTCTCATAATTGTGTTATTGAAAATAAACATGATAAAAATATAAAAAATATAGACTATAGAACTAATAATGTATACATTAAAAATTTAGATAAAACATCAAATCATGTTCAATGTTTTTTTTTAGTAAATATGATGATTCTTGGTTATGGCTTAGAAGAATTGTTCATATAAACATGGAACATTTAAATAAACTAATTTGTAAGGATTTGGTAATTGGTTTACCAAAACTCAAATTTGAAGAAGATAGATTGTGTGATGCATGTCAAAAAGGAAAACAAGTAAGGGTTTCTTTCAAATCAAATAATAGTTTCTACAACTCAACATTTACAACTTTTGCATATGGATCTTTTTGGTCCCTCTAGAACTGAGTTTTAGAGGAAATTACTATGCTCTTGTTATAGTTGATGATTATTAAAGATTCACATGGACATTATTTCTCACTCACAAAAGAGATGTTTTTCATGCTTTTAAGAAACTTGCTAAAATCATTCAAAACAAGAGAAATCTCAATATTGCATTTATTAGGAGTGATTATGGAGGAGAATTTGAATCATATTGTGATGAAAATGACATTGAACACAATTTTTCTTCACCTAGAACCCCTCAATAAAATGAAGTAGTTGAGAGGAAAAATAGATCTTTAGAAGAAATAGCTAGAACTTTGTTTAATGATACAAATCTTCCTAAATATTTTTAGGCTGAAGCTATTAATAATGCATGCTATATAATGAATAGAGTTTTAATTAGACCAATCTTAAAGAAAACTCCATATGACTTGTACAAAGGAAGGAAATCTAACATTTCTCATCTTCATATTTTTGGATGTAAGTGTTTTGTGCTAAACGACGGGAAAGACAACTTAGGTAAGTTTGATGCAAAATCTGATGAAGGTATATTCTTTGGATATTCCTTGAATAATAAAGATTTTAGAATTTATAACAAAAGAACTATGATTATTGAAGAATCTATCAATGCTGATTTTGATGAGATTAACCCTATAAGGTCAAGAAAGGAAACACTAGATGATATTACAGATTCATTTGAAGACATGCACATTGATGAGAAAGGGCACAAAGGAAAAGAAAATGAAAATAATGAAGACTCTCAAATTGATGAAACTAAAACAAGTACAAATACAAATATTCCAAAAGAGTGGAGAACTTCAAGATATCATCCTGTTGAAAATGTCATCGATGACATATCAAAAAGGGTAACAACTAGACACTCTTTCAAAGATGCATGCAATAATATGACTTTTGTTTCTTTAATTGAACCTAAAAACTTAAATGAAGCCGTAATTGATGAACATTAGCCTTTGCATCCATAATGGATCTTAAACTTTATCAAATGGATGTTAAAAGTGATTTTTTAAATGGTTTCACCCAATAAGAAGTTTATGCTGATCAACCTCCTAGTTTTGAAAACTCAGAAAAGTCCAATCATGTCTTTAAATTGAAAAAAGGCTTTATATGATTTGAAACAAGACCCTAGGGCTTGGTATGAACGATGGAGTAAATTTCTTTCAGAAAATGGCTTTACAAGAGGAAAGGTTGATACCACACTCTTTGTCAAAAGAAAATTGCATGATATTATCTTGGTACAAATATATGTTGATGATATAATCATAATTTGGGTCAACTAATGATTCTCTATGCAAAGAATTCTCTCAAGATATGCAAAATGAATTTGAAATGTCCATGATGGGTGAGTTAAATTTCTTCCTTGAATTACAAATAAAGCAAAAAAAGAATGTAATATTTATTAGTCAGTAAAAATATTGCAAAGAACTAATTAACAGGTTTGGGATGAAAAATGTTAAATACATGGCCACTCTTATGAGCACTGCTTCCTATCTGGATAAAAAATGAATCCGTTCAGTCAATAGACATAAAGAAATACAAAAGTATGATTAAATCTCTTTTTTATTTATTAACAAGTAGACCTGATATAATGTTTAGTGTTTGTATGTGTGCAAGATATCAAGCAAATCCCAAAGAATCTCACCTAAGTGCCATTAAAAGAATAATGAGATATATTTTAGGCCCTATAAATCTAGGGTTATGGTATCCTAAGATTTCTTCTTATAACGTAGTAGGATACTCTGACTCTGATTTTGCTGGATGCAAAACTGATAGAAAAAGTACTAGTGGCACTTGTCATTTCATTGATCCTGCTCTAGTATCATGACATAGTAAAAAGAAAAATAGTGTTTCCTTATCAACTGCAGAAGCAAAATATATTTCTACTAGAAGTTGTTATGCACAAATCCTTTGGATGAGAAAACAACTTTCTGACTATAGTTTAAAACTTGATCATATACCTATCCACTGTGACAATACAAGTGCAATTAATCTGTCCAAAAATCTTATTTTGCATTCTAGAACAAAGCATATTGAAACAATACATCACTTTCTTCGAGATCATGTTCAAAAAGAGGATTACATATTAGAATTTGTTGACATATTAGAATTAGGACTCATAGACCTAAATAACTTAGAATCCTAGCCACTTTGGATGTTTATACTATTTAATTTTCATGCTTGATTATATGATGATTATGATGAATGTTTAACTTTGATTGTTTATCATGATTGATTATGATTATTGTTTACTTTGGTTGAGTGAAATGGTTGTTTTTCTTGTTTATGATTGATTACTTTGAATGTTTATGATAATTTCATTTGACGATTGTTTTTCATGATTGTTCATACTCATAAATGTTTTTTATTGCATAATTGTATATTGATCCTCCGACGGATCTGTGAAGCTTTTTCCTCCTATTTTTATCTAGCATTATTTGTCTTTAATTTCCTTGATATTTCAAACTTTATGCATTGGGTTTATTTCAGATTTGGTTCTTTATATTTCTGTTTTGGACTTGCTATTTATTTCTTCTTTGGTTATTTTTCTGTGGATGCTTTGGTCATTTATACTACTGTTTAAGACTTGATATATTTCAAACTTGGTTGCTTCTTTTATGAAATCTTTGGTCATTTATAAATATTGTTTTGGACTTGCTCAATTAGGTATGTTTAGCACTTGGTTGATTCCTCTATGAATGATTGGTTATTATGTGAATGATTGTTTCTATTTTGATGCTTTCGTCTTTTTTATGTTGCCAAAGGGGGAGAGAATCATGTAAGGTACAAGGTCTATGTTTTTTTTTTTGCAAACCTTTTTGAAAATATTTTCTGCTAAGCTATGATTGCAAAATTAAGGGGGAGTTTCGTCTTGCAAAAGAAATATTTTTCAATAAATGATTTCAATTGGTTGTCATCATCAAAAAGGGGGAGAATGTGAATGAATGTGTATCAAGGTTTTGATGATGTCAAGACAAAAGCAACACAAGTTTCATTTCAAGTCCAAATCAAGACCAAGAAAACAAAGATCAAGAAGAAAGCTAAGTCTTAGTTTATCTTTGTTAAAAGAGTCTCTTAGTGATTACAAAGGTTTGGCCTCACAACATAGTTTTTAAATTGATTCTAAAAAGGTTTTAAAATATTTTTAACATTTTTTGAACATACATTTTTCCACTGGTAATCGATTACCAGAATTAAAATTATTTTAAAAAGCTTTTTTTAGAAAGTTTGAAAATTGAAAAACTAATGTTAATATCCCTCTTAACATATGTTTTTAAAAAATTAATGTTGTCTTTGCTTAGACAACATCGTTTTTTTAAAAAAACGATGTTGTTGGTTTTTTTTATAAAAGAAGGGTTCTAGTGCCCAAACCCTTTTTGTATCATTTCAGTGCTCATATTCTCCTCCTCCTCCTCCTCGCGACTCTCACCTAACTCAACTCCTCCTGGCGCGACATGCCCACTGTGCCACCACCGTGTTCTCACTTTCTCACTTTGACTCAACTCCTTGTATTGCGACGTGCCCACCGTGCCACCACCACATTCT
Organism: Glycine max; assembly: GCF_000004515.6. Lineage (NCBI taxonomy): Eukaryota > Viridiplantae > Streptophyta > Magnoliopsida > Fabales > Fabaceae > Glycine > Glycine max. Next base: position 17,341,031 of record NC_038248.2, on the reverse strand, counting down.
CTCTCTGTGACTGTCTTTCTCGCTCTCACTCTTACTATCACTCTCGCGCTTTCATTCTCGCTCTCACTCACAGCTCTACTCAATCTGGTTCTCAATCTTGGTCACGAAAGGTTAGTTTTATTTTTGTGTTTGGTTGTTTCTTTGTTTCGTTGTTTGGTTGTTTCTATGTTTTGTCATGAAAATGCTTGTTAATGGGACTTTGTGCTAGTGTGGGAATTCTGTCACAGCCTTAGGCCCCTAATTTTTTTCGTGCTAGGAATATCATTTTTGGTTTTCAAAAATGGCTATATGCACTATAGTGTCTTTCAACTCCATGGCAAGTACTCGACCAAACTCATGTGTTGGTTTACTACTAGTAGGTAGGCATTCATATTTATTTTTAATAGTAACTTTAATATTGTAAATGGATTTTAGAAACGATGGATGAAGATCAATAGAACTGGAAGGAAATGGATAATACAATAATTAAGATTAACAAAAAACCAAAGGAAATGTTCAACACAATTCACATTATGGATCAGGTTAGAAATTTCAAGACTATTCTCAAATAAACATGATGTGATATAGCACATTTTCTTATATTAGTTTGCTTGTTAAATGTAGTCTTATGATGAAGTCAGTAATTCATTTGCTATAAGATGGAAGGATGAACTAGAGCATACTCGACATCTATTAGACAGTAATTGCAACATGAATTTGTTACATACAACCAAGATCTGGTGAGCTCAACTCTACTGGCTGGATGGACAAAACTCAGAGATTTCTATGGACTCACTGGAAATCATCAAGTGACTATGACCTATTTCGGTCAGAGTGATTTCTTCCACACTATCTTCAAAAGCAGCTCTAAACCAAAAGCTTATCCTAAATGACACTCTTTGTACCACCAAGTTCCTAACTCAGTCAATTTTAAAGTCCTGCTAAGTGAGTACAAAGTGAATTGCAGCAGCTTGGTGAGTAACTAAGCATTACTTTGTCTGTCAAATTTTTAAATCATATCAATTTAATGTTAATTTAAGGATGTGCTGAGTACCATGTCCTCATTTATGAAAGCTACAAGATTCACCCATCTGAACTTGGAAGGGATTATGGAGTGTAGGATTGTTTATAATCAATGGAGAAAGACGAAAAAAATTGGAAATGGATGGAGGAATTTTGCACAATCACAACATTTGCAAGCTAGAACTCAAATATATTTGAGTTCTAGATGCAACTTCTAACTTTATTTTATTTTGGATTTGTTTATAATTAAAGTACATTATACTATAAAATTATCGATCTATAAATTTTTGTTTATAAGTCTTGGTGGTATATATTTTGTGGGAATTGGAACATCCTAAACACATTTGTGCGAAATTTTTGTTTATAAGTGTTGGATCACGTGGCCTCGGAATAATTAAGAAGAGGGGTTGAATTAATTATTAAATGAACCTTTACTAAATAAAAATCTAATCCTTATTAGGCTTTTACTATGTTGTTAAGAAAGTAAAGAATAGAAAAGAAACTTCACCAAAAGTAAAAGCGATAATTAAATTGCACAGCGGAAATTAAAGAATGTAGGGAAGAAGAGGACAAGCACAAGAGTTTTATACTGGTTCGGCAACAACCCGTGCCTACATTCAGTCCCCAAGCAACTTGCGGTCCTTGATATTTCTTTTCAACATTGTAAAATCCTTTACAAGCAAAGATCCACAAGGGATGTACCCTCCCTTGTTCTCTTTGAACAACCAAGTGGATGTACCCTCCACTTGAACTGATCCACAAGAGATGTACCCTCTCTTGTTCTCAGTTACAATAACCCAAGTAGATGTACCCTCTACTTGTACCACAAAGGATGTACCCTCCAATGTGTTAAGACAAAGTTCTTAGGCGGTTAGTCCTTTGAAACATTGTGAAGGGGAAACAAAAAATATCTCGGGCGGTTAGTCCTTTAAAATCTTTTGTTTAAGGGAAAGGGAAGAATCAAAAGAATTCTCAGACTGTGTCATTTTGAATTCTTTGAAAAGGGAGAAGGGAGACACAAAAGAATTCAGGCGGTTAGTCCTTGGCGAATTCTTTTGGGCAAAGGGAGAAGAGAATGAAAAGATATAGCACACTTTTCTTTTCAAGGTTTGGAAACCCAGAAAACTTTTAGAAAGCTTTAGGCAAAGAAAGAAGAAGAAGAAGTTGAAGAAGATGTTCAAAGAGATTCAAAGGTTGCAAAAGAATATGTGGAAAAGTTGTTTCTAAAGGTTGTAAGTTTTTTTTTTAAAATGCAAATCAAGGTCTTTGCTTTTATAGACTCTTCAAGTCTGGTCAAGAAAACCATTGGAAAAGTTATAACTTTTAGAAAATCCTGAAAACTATTGGAAGTTACATCTTTTGATTTTTGTTCGAAACTTGTCACTGGTAATCGATTACCAAATCCTTGTAATCGATTACACAAGGCTTTTTATGAAAGGATGTGACTCTTCACAAATGAATTTGAATTTCAACGTTCGGATACACTGGTAATCGATTACCAATAGCTTGTAATCGATTACACCATTTTGAAATCAATTGGAACGTTGCAAATTCAGTTGAAAGCTTTTGAAATCAAACTTTGCCACTGGTAATCGATTACAGGAAACTGATAATCGATTACCAGAGAGTAAAAACTCTGGTAACTTAGAAAATTTTGTGAAAACTCTTTTGAAAAACAAAACTGTGCTATGTTTGTTTTTTGAAAAATCTTTTCAACACTTCCCTTTGTGAAGTCTTCTTGAATTCTTCTATTGAAACTTGAATTCATCTTTTCTTGAATCTTAAAATCAAATTTCTCTTGAACTTGATCTTGAACTTGTTGACTTAATCTTGAAATCATTCTTTGGGCTTTTTGTCATCATCTTTGTCATTATCAAAACTTCTTGAATCAACTTGATTCATCATCATAAAAGCTTGCTTCTACAATCTCCCCCTTTTTGATGATGATAACCCTGAAATCAAGAAACATACACACATACGTTTTCCTAGTCGATCACTCACTTAATTCTCCATATTCTCCTCCTTTGTTTTTGAGTTTAAGCTTCACTTGAAATTAAGTTATTTTAATATGTGAGTTTCTTGATTTAATCCCTATTTTTTCTCCCCCTTTGGCATCAACAAAAAGCCAAAGTGAGTAACAAATATAAAACATACATAAATTACTAATCATTCACAAGACATTCATTGAAAAATCTAAACCAATCATGAAGCAAGAAACATGAATAGATCAAATATATAAAAACCACATAGTCATATTCATAATTGTTCAGTCATACTATGCAAATAAAAGAAATACTAAATTGTTCAAATGTCATAATAATATAGCCAAATACACGGCTAGAAATCAAAGTACTAATAATATTTAAACATAATAGAAAACTAAGATGATGGTGGCGGTGGTGGTGGTAGATCAAAGCTTGTACGAATGTAAGAAACATCTTCTTTGACCTTGGTGATCCTTGACTCCATCTCATCGAATCGCATGTCCACTTGTAACTCCAAAGTATCAAACCTTTCACCAACAAAGGTTTGAAGACCATCGAACCTGTCCAAAATCTTTTGAAGAAGAGAGGAATCTTCTCCACCATGTAAATTTCCTTCTTCATCAATGGGTTGAGCACCCTTTTTCACCCAAGAGCCATCATGCTCTTTATGTAACCAAAGGATGCAATCACAGTGGCACCGATTAAGAAGGATCTCTTGATTGGAACATAAGGTTCAAAATCAAGAGGGATGTTAAAGTGTTTAAGGAAGAGAGTGACTAGGTGTGGATATGGCAATGGAGCATTTAATCGCAATGCCTTATGCATGCGATATCGGACTAAGTGTGCCCAATCAATTTGTCGGCCTTTATGAAAAGCCCACATGACAATAAGATCTTCTTCAGAAACCTGTGCAAGGTTTGAAGATCTTGGAAGCAAGATACGCACAATGAGATAATGAAGGATGCGGCTCTCAAAAGCCAATAAACCGGCAAGAAGCCTTTCGGTCATATCCTCTTGGTTGGTGCAAACCAACCGGCGAGCATCATGCACAGAGAAGTCAAATTTCCAATCATCATTCAGTGTACCTTCAAATGGTACACCTTCACTGGATAATTGGGTCAAGTCATAGAATAGGGATTGGTCAATGACCATTTTAATTCCATAAACTTCAGAAATCAAAGTGCCTTCTTGAATTTCTAGGTTAGAATAGAAGGCTTTAACCAATTCAGTGTAAACAGGCACTTTTAAAGACATGAAAGGAATGAGATTGGAGTTTTCAAATGTCTGAATGCATTCAAAACTCTCATTGGAAAAGAAATCCATATTAATGAATTTTGGATCAATAATGGAACGAGAAGAGAAAAGATTTGTGTATTGTATCTGTTGTTCTTCGGATGAGAACAATGAGGAAGAGGAATGGTGGAAGGAATCTGCGTTTCCTGAGTCTCGGAATGCCATTGGCTTCAACTTGAAGAACCCTTTCACTTCTTTGATGGTTCCACCATTTGAAGGGGTTATTTGAAATTTCAATCGGTTTAAATGAAAAAGAATGAAAAAAAGATGAAGTTTGGACTTTGTGGGGAGTGATTTGGACAAGAAATGAGTGAGATATGACAGAAGGAAGAATTGAGAACGAGGGTTTTCGAAAAAATGAGAAGTTGCAGATTTCTGATTTTGAATTTTGAATATATAGGGGCAGGGACATATTGTAATTCATTATAGTATTTGGTAATCGATTACACCCTTTTTAACTGCCTGTAATCGATTACCAGAGAACATTTCAGTCAAAAACTAAATGATGAAAGACTTTTAAGGGAAAAAAATTTGAATGGATATCAAAATATATATAATTTTTTAAAAGAATATATAACTTTAAATTTTGAAAATACTTTATGAAAGAACTTTAATCAAGTATCATGTAGTTCACATATCACATTCAAAGTTATGCATAATCATAAAAAATCATGTAGATATTTAATTATATCAAAATAATCAACAGAAGTATTTAAGAATAATAATCATAGACATAATCAAAATATTTAAGAGGAAACTTCATGCTTTGAGAAAGAAAAAATAACTCAATCAAGAACATATACTCACAAATTCAATCAATCAAGACAAATAAATAATATAAAATTGTTAGTCATCATAATAAAATTAATTGAAAGGAAAATTTCAACCAAAACAAATTTTAAAAGAGAATGGTTTTGATGTTACCTTTTTCATGATTAAAGGTATCTAGATCTTCAAAGGTGGACGTCATACTTTTACTTTTGTGCTTAATTTTCTTGAGAGATGTTCTCATCACTCTCATAGTCTTTGGTAAGAAGGTTGATCTCCTTCTCTGAACCGTTTGATGAGTCATTGCCATCCCATGCAATGTAGACCTTCTTGGTCCTTCTTTCTTCATACCTTTTCTTGTCACTTTTATCAGGCCATTCCTCATTTGAGGGACAATTTGATTTGATGTGACCAAGTTGATTGTATTTGTAGCATCTAAGAATTTGAGAGTCTTCTTGAGATTTTCTTCCATTGTTGAAGTTTTGACGCCTCTCAATTCTTCTCTTCTTGACAAATTTTTGAAACTTCTTCACAAAGAGTGAGAAGTCTTCTTCATCTTCTGATTCATCTTCTTCATTTCCTTCTTGCATTGATGAAGAGGCTTTAAGTGCTATACTTCTTTTCTTTTTGTCAGTTTCTTCATTTTGATTAAGACGTTGGAGTTCCATCTCATGTTCCTGCAATTTTCCAAACAAAGTAACAAGAGACGTAGATGAAAGATCTTTACTTTCAGAAATAGCAGTTACCTTGGGTTTCCATTCCCTACTTAAGCATCTTAAAACTTTATTAATTAAATCTTCATTAGGGAAGATTTTTCCTAAAGAGGCAAGATGATTGACTATATGTGTAAATCTTTTCTGCATGCTATGGATGTTTTCATTAGGGTTCATCCTAAACAATTCATATTCATGTGTAAGGGTATTGACTCTAGATCTTTTTACATCAGTGGTTCCTTCATGTGTAAGTTGGAGAGTATCCCACATTTCCTTGGCATTTGTGCAGTTTGACACTCTAAAATACTCATTTATTCCTAGGGCTGAAGTAATAATGTTTTTGGCTTTAAGATCATACTGGATTCTCCTTCTATCTTCTTCTGTCCACTTGTCTCTAGGTTTTTGTGTTGTGGTGCTAGTACTTGCATCTACTACTGTGGGTATGTAAGGTCCTATTTCTATTGCTTCCCAAATGTTTAAATCTATGGCTTCAATGAAAATATGCATACAGGTTTTTCAATAGTGGTAACCCTCACCATTGAAGATAGGTGGCCTATGGATGGAATTTCCTTCAGGAAACAAAGAATTTGAAGAGGCCATGAATCTTGAAGTGGTTAGACTTTCTACAAGATACCTGCTCTGATACCACTTGTTGGATCAAGTGGCCTCAGAATAATTAAGAAGGGGGGTTGAATTAATTATTAAATGAACCTTTACTAAATAAAAATCTAATCCTTCTTAGGCTTTTACTATGTTGTTAAGAAAGTAAAGAATAGGAAAAAAAACTTAACCAAAAGTAAAAGCGATAATTAAAGTGCACAGTGAAGATTAAAGAGTGTAGGGAAGAAGAGGACAAACACAAGAGTTTTATATTGGTTCGGCAACAACCCGTGCCTACATCCAGTCCCCAAGCGACCTGCGGTCCTTGAGATTTCTTTTCAACCTTGTAAAATCCTTTACAAGCAAAGATCCACAAGGGATGTACCTTCCCTTGTTCTCTTTGAACAACCAAGTGGATGTACCCTCCACTTGAACTGATCCACAAGAGATGTACTCTCTTGTTCTCAGTTACAATAACCCAAGTAGATGTACCCTCTACTTGTACCACAAAGGATGTACCCTCCAATGTGTTAAGACAAAGTTCTCAGGGGGTTAGTCCTTTGAAACTTTGTGAAGGGGAAACAAAAGATATTTCAGGCGGTTAGTCCTTTGAAATCTTTTGTTTAAGGGAAATGAAATTCTGATACTGGGGACAGATGTCGTACAGGATGTCACGACATCGCGCTTCAGAACATGCAGATTGTATATGACCGTATGAACAGATTAAACAAGTAAATAACACAAGAGAATTGTTAACCCAGTTCGGTGCAACGTCACCTACATCTGGGGGCTACCAAGCCAGGGAGGAAATCCACTAAAATAGTATTAGTTCGAAGATCTAACAGCCACTGTATACAACCTTCTCACCTAACCACTACCCGTGCAACTTCTACCTAAGAGCCACTCTTAGATATGAGAACCCCTCTCACTCCCTCTCAATCACTCACCCGTGTTTACAAACAAATCAAAGATACACCAGAGATTGCTCTCTGAACAATAGAGATCAACTCTACACACTCAGGTCCAACACTTGATGTTAGGGTAACATCAAGGTGGCTCACAAAACACTCAAGTCCCAAAACTCACAAAATAACTCTTCAATCTCGGACTTGGTAGAAAACTCGTGCAGCCTTCATGTTTATATAGCAGTGTGCGTATCTGGGCTGCAACAACTTGCGCTGGATAAGATCTATCATTCTCCTGAAAAATCTGCACTTAAAGATCTAAAAGATAAAGTTTGATCTTTTAGTTTTTATCTTTAATCTTTAATCCCTGAACGAACTATTCAAGTTTGTAATTCGAACTTTAATTATCTTTTAATTCGTTCCTAAAGATAGATCGCCTAATCTGTTGTTGACTACACATTAATCTGTTAAAGGTATAACAGATTTATGTGTCCAGTATTTTCGGGCAGGATGTCCTGGACATTGTATCCGACATCGTGGATCCTGCAGCTTCAATTCTTCATTTGACATTTTATCTTGCCTTGTGCATTGTGCAGCCCGATCTGATTCCTTGACATAATGTTAGACATCATGTGCAGCAACTCCAGCTTTCCTTCATTGTCTAAGTGCTTATGTTTTAACAAAATTTTAGCCAATCTTTTAAAACTCAGTAAAGCTAAGCACTAACAATCTCCCCCTTTGGCAAATTTTGTCTAAAACATACTTAGACACTTCCTGAGCAGGTACGAGCAGTCATGCAAGTGGGATCAGCAACTTTCATTATCAGAGTAATCAAGCACAGCAGTCTCTGTAGTGGTGACAGCAAAATTCTGCAAGTTGCAAATCTACAAGTCTTTTCCAGGATGTCAAGACATCTCACGTGACATCAGCTTTCTGCTCCCCCTGTCTCCATGCTCTTACTGCAGCATCTTCTATCAGCTACTAGTTTCAGTAGCTTACATCCATCATCATCAGCAGCAGCAGTATAAATACTACTCCCCCTCAAAATCATAAATCATGCATAATATCCTACATGCATAATCTACTGCATAATCTACATGCATAATATCCTATCCTACTACTCCCCCTTTTTAGACAGAATTTGGCAAAAGTAGAATGCATGAAATTAAGGTGCAAATATTACAGACCAATAGCAATCCATTGTTCAAAGGGACATGCCCCAATAGCTAGTAACAGTAAAAAAAATAAAGGTCTGATGGTCATGGGGTGGCATCAGAATCATCATCATCTGATTCTGTATCCTCTGCTGCATCTTCTTCTTCCTCAGCTGCTTCTCCATCATCAATGCCATTGTCTGAGAGTCTTTTGATCAGGCGTTCCAGCTCCATTTTCTTCTCTGTGTTTGCTTTGATGGTTACCTCCAGCACCTTGCATGTGTCCTTGAGTTTAGCAATCAAATCATCCTTGGACACAGCACCTGAAGCAGCAGCTTTCCCTGATGTCGAGACAATGTCTGGGACATGTGTCCCCTCAAACAGTTTGTAATGCAGGGATAGAGGAGATTCTCTCTTCTTCACAGAGTCGATGTTGTTTAAAATATTGGGATGTTGACTCAACATAATGCCACACAATACAGTTGGGAAGGCAATGGGTAATTTGACAGCAAAAGATTCTGAATGCTTAATAGTTTGATCAAACATATAGTTTCCAAAATTAAATTTGGACTTGGTTCCAACAGCATACAGAAATTTACCCAAACCTGTGGCAACAGTGGAAGTATGATTGGTGGGTACCCAGTTGGCAGTGCCAATCCTATGCAGGATTGCATACTTCACACTTAGCTTCCCTGCAGAAAGCTTCCCTTTCTTTGGCCAATGCTGGACTTGCTTGGCAGTGATTTCCTTGGCAATTTGATGCTCAGAAACAGCAATATCCACCACTCCTTCAGTTGGTCTACCCAGGTATTTGTTGATTACAGCAGGGGAGAATCTAATACATTTTCCTCTGACAAACACTTTCTGATACTCATCACTCTTTCTGTTTGTTATGTCAGAGGGAATGTTGACAATGAATTCCCTGACTAGGCTTTCGTAACAATCTCCCAACTTGGTGACTGTTTTCAGCAGTCCAGCAGCCTTGATGAGGTCCATGATCTCCTTGCAATCCAAGGCATCTCTTCCCAGTTCTCTTTCTACAGCAAGTCTGCGTTGATATACAAATTTCCACCTTTCAACATTGCCAATGGAGTGGAATGAAATGTTGTCCAATGGGGCATCAGGGACATTTCCTGGCACCTTTTTCCCTGATTTCTTGGCTCTCTTGATGTCGGGAACATCTAGTTCGACATCATCATCAGAATCAGATGAGGAAATTTCTTTCCTCTTCTTGGAAGGGATTGCAACTTTGCTCCATCTGGATGTGGTAGGAGTGATTGGTGTGCTCTTCTTCTGTGCAATAGTTTTGATTCGTCCAGACCTAGTAATGGGGGTTTTTCCCTTTCTGTTTTGTAATCTTTCTGCAATGCCATGTGCCAACTTTTTGACAATGGGTTCCTCATCAGATTCTACTTCTTCTAGATCAATGAGGTCACCTGGAGCAGGTTCTGGTGCCCTTGGAGCAGGTTCGGGTGCCCTTGGTGCAGGGGTCTCCTCTGTGGCTTGATCCTCTTCCTCTGTTGATTTCTCTTTACTGGATGAAGAGAGGACTTCAGCATTTGGGGTGGAAGATGTTGGGACATCTTTATCAGCATCAAGGACAGAAGCATTTTTCAAAATGCTATTCACAAGACTACGGATCTTCTTATCCGTCTCAGTGTCTACTTCCCTAGGGCTTGTTGCAAAGCTAGGGTTTTCAGAAATCTTCACTCCCTGTGGTCTTTTAGGGATCAGTTTCTCAGGAACAGGGCCTGGACCAGGAATCATTTGTATGGGTTGGATATTGAATTCGGGTTGTTCCTGGTTTGATGGAGTTTTGGAGGATGATGGAGATGATGGTACAGAGGGTGAAACAGGGGATGAGGCTTCTTTTGGTGAGGTAGCCATGGAGAAGCAGAGCTTTTGGAGTGGTTTCGAGATTGCCACGAAAATGTAAGTTTGAATGAGGAAGGTAGGGGGACGGAGTTTGAATTTGTTTTGGCTCAGTAGTGAACGTGCTATTAATGTTGAGTGAGACGTTTGAGCACGTTCAGATATAAGTAGCTGCTATAATTCCTCTAGCAGACAAATGCCCAGCTTGCCCCTCAGTTTTTCAAACTGATTTGCATCCAGTGCCTTTGTGAAAATATCTGCTACTTGTTCCTCAGTGGTAACATGCTCCAGTGTGATGACTTTATCATCAACAAGATCTCTAATATAGTGATGTCTAATGTCAATGTGCTTGGTTCTGCTGTGTTGAACAGGATTTTTAGAAATATTAATAGCACTCATGTTGTCACAGTACAATGTCATGACATCTTGTTCGACATTGTACTCTTTCAGCATCTGCTTCATCCAAACTAGTTGTGAACAGCTGCTTCCTGCTGCAATATACTCTGCTTCTGCAGTAGATAGGGACACACAGTTCTGCTTCTTGCTGAACCATGAAATAAGATTGTTTCCCAAATAGAAACATCCACCAGAAGTGCTTTTTCTGTCATCTGCACTTCCAGCCCAATCAGCATCACAATATCCAACCAGCATTGAATCTGAACAATGACAGTACATAATCCCATAGTCACTGGTGCCATTTACATATTTCAGAATTCTCTTTACTTGATTCAAGTGACTTATCTTGGGATTGGCTTGATATCTTGCACAAACACCTACTGCAAAGGTGATGTCAGGTCTGCTTGCTGTTAAATATAATAAGCTCCCAATCATGCTTCTGTACAAACTTTGATCAACACTGGTGCCAGCTTCATCCTTTGACAGCTTCAAGTGAGTAGGTGCAGGTGTTCTTTTATGGCTGGCATTTTCCATTCCAAACTTCTTGACAATGTTCTTTGCATACTTGCTTTGTGAGAGGAATATGGAGTCTTCCATCTGCTTCACTTGAAGTCCCAGAAAATAAGTCAGCTCTCCAACAAGACTCATCTCAAATTCAGATTGCATCTGTTGGACAAAATGTCGAAGCATCTCATTCGATATCCCTCCAAACACAATGTCATCAACATATATCTGTGCTATCATCAAGTTTTCAGCATCTTGTTTAACAAAGAGAGTCTTGTCAATTCCTCCCTTCCTATACCTTTGCTGAGTAAGGAACTTTGTTAGCCTTTCATACCAAGCTCTTGGAGCTTGCTTCAATCCATAGAGAGCCTTCTTGAGCTTGTATACATGATCTGGATGAGTTGGATCTGCAAATCCCTTTGGCTGCTCCACATAGACTTCTTCATTCAGGTATCCATTCAGAAACGCGCTCTTCACATCCATCTGATACAGCTTGAATTTGAGGATGCAAGCTACACCAAGTAATAGTCTGATGGACTCAAGTCTAGCAACAGGGGCGAAAGTTTCATCAAAGTCTACACCTTCAATCTGAGTGTAGCCTTGAGCAACAAGTCTGGCCTTGTTTCTGGTTATAACACCTTCTTCATTGGTTTTGTTCTTGAAGATCCACTTGGTGCCAATCACATTAGTTCCCTTGGGTCTAGGAACTAGCTCCCAGACTTCATTCCTTTTGAATTGCTCCAATTCTTCTTGCATAGCATTGATCCAGAACTCATCAGTCAGTTCCTCTTTCACATTCTTTGGCTCAGTTTTGGAGACAAAACATGAATTGGAGACAATCTCAGACTCCCTTGATCTTGTAGTGACTCCTCTGTTTGGATCTCCTATAATCAGCTCCTTGGGGTGCATCTTCTGGATTCTAATGGAAGGACTCTTGTCAGGTTGATTGATGTTTGGTTCATCTGTAGCAGAATCAGAGTTTTCTGCATTTTCTGCATTTTCTGCACTTTTAGCTGTATCTGCTACATTGTCTCCCGATGTTCTGACATCGTCTTCGACATCCTTCTTTCTTGCTGGAGTTAAATCATCAACAACCACATTGATGGATTCCATCACAGTTCTGGTTCTGGAATTGAATACTCTATATGCTCTGCTGTTTGTAGAGTATCCCAAGAATATTCCAGCATCACTCTTGGGATCCATCTTTCTCCTTTGCTCTCTATCTGCCAAAATGTAACATGGACTTCCAAAGATGTGGAAGTGCTTGACAGTTGGCTTCCTCCCTTTCCAGATTTCATACAGTGTGGTTGGAGTCCCTCTTCTAAGTGTGACTCTGTTGTGGATATAGCATGCTGTGTTCATGGCTTCAGCCCAGAAATTATAGGGAAGTTCTTTGGCATGAAGCATGACCCTAGCAGCTTCTTGCAAAGTCCTGTTTTTCCTTTCAACTATGCCATTTTGTTGTGGTGTGATGGCTGCAGAGAACTCATGAGTGATGCCTTCAGATGTGCAGAATTCAGTAAACTTGCTGTTTTCAAACTCTCTGCCATGGTCACTCTTAATTCTCTTGATGACACAGTCTTTTTCTCTTTGAAGTCTTAGACTCAACTCTTTGAATACTTCAAAGGTGTCTGATTTCTCTCTGATAAAGTTGACCCAGGTAAATCTGGAGAAATCATCCACAACAACATAGGCATACCTCTTTCCTCCAAGGCTTTCAACTTGCATAGGCCCCATCAAGTCCATGTGAAGTAGTTCCAGCACCCTGGAAGTGGTCTGATGTTGAAGCTTCTGGTGGGACATCTTGACTTGCTTTCCAATCTGACATTCACCACAGATTCTGCCTTCTTCTATTTTCAGATTGGGAATGCCTCTAACAGCACCTTTGTCAATGATATTCTTCATGCCTCTTAAGTGCAGATGTCCAAATCTTTGATGCCATATTTTGACTTCATCTTCTTTGGAGGATGGACATGTGGAGGAGTAACTGGTTTCTTGAGGTGTCCATAGGTAGCAGTTGTCCTTTGATCTGCTGCCCTTCATTAGAACTTCATTCTTCTCATTTGTCACCAAGCATCCTGACTTTGTGAAGTTTACATTGAATCCTTCATCACACAACTGACTGATGCTGATCAAGTTTGCAGTCAGTCCCTTCACCAGCAGTACTTTGTTCAGACTAGGAAGTCCATCATGGACTAGCTTTCCCATTCCAGTGATCTTTCCTTTAGAGCCATCTCCAAATGTCACATAGCTAGTGGAGCAAGGTTCAATGTTCACCAGGAATTCTTTAACTCCTGTCATGTGTCTGGAACAGCCACTATCTAGGTACCAATCTTCCTTAGCTGATGCTCTAAGTGAAGTATGAACAACAAGACTAACAATCTTGTGTTTTGGAACCCACACCATCTTTCTTCCGCTGCTGCTATTTTGAGTTCCATGACGTGGATGGCCATGTAGATGATAACAAAAAGGCTTTATGTGACCATACTTGCCACAGTAGTGACACCTCCACTTCTTTCTGTTGCTCTTTTTCTGCTGCATTCCATGATGTCGAGACCGATGTTGTGACATCGAGGCTCCAGTGCTGTTTTTGGCAGGAACAAATTCTGTCATGGTTGATCTGCCAACAGATTTATGATTAAATCCAAGTCCTCTCTGGTTTCCAACATTCTTTCCAAGCTGTAGCACCTCATCAAGCATGTCTGAGCCTTTATTCAGCATCTTTATTGATTTTGTCATGTTTTCCAGTTTAGAGTTCAGAAACCCAATTTCTCCTTTAAGTTCAGAGATCTCCTCTTCATGTGCCTCCTTCTCAGCCTCCAGATTTGCAATGACCTTCTTCAGTTGTGCTTCTTGCTGAAGAATCTTCTCACTTTTGATGCATAGTTCTCTATAGGAGATAGCAAGCTCATCAAAAGTGATTTCAATATCAATATCACTTGAGTCTTCATCAGATTCAAATCTACCAGTGAGTGCATTCACATCTCTGTCAGAATCACTTTCTTGTTCACTCTCTGTATCATCAGACCTACATACAGAAAGTCCTTTCCTCTGCTTCTTGAGATGGGTGGGACATTCAGCTTTGATGTGTCCATAGCCTTCACACCCATGGCATTGACTTCCTTTGCTGTGACTGGGCTTTTCATCTGACTTCTTCTGGTATTCACTACCTTTCCTGATGTCGAAAGGGATGTTCCGGACATGTGGTTTCTGCCTCCTGTCCATTCTGTTCAGCACTTTGTTGAACTGTTTTCCAAGGAGCACAACTGCGTTAGTCAGACCTTCATCAGTATCCAGGTCATACTCATCTTCTTCTCCTTCATCATTGGACACGAACGCCAGGCTCTTACTCTTCTTTTCAGTCCTATCCGAGAGTCCTAGCTCAAAGGTTTGAAGGGAACCAATGAGTTCATCTACTCTCATGTTGCAAATGTCTTGGGCCTCCTCTATTGCAGTGACTTTCATGTCAAATCTCTTAGGCAAAGATCTGAGGATCTTTCTCACCAGCTTTTCATCTGTCATCCTTTCTCCCAAGGCAGTGCAAGCATTGGCAATTTCAAGAATGTTCATGTGGAAGTCATGAATGCATTCTTCCTCCTTCATCTTCAGATTTTCGAATTTTGTAGCCAATAGTTGCAATCTGGACATCTTCACTTTGGAGGTTCCTTCATGAGTGGTTTTCAGAATCTCCCATGCATCCTTGGCAACTGTGCATGTGTTGATCAATCTGGAGATATTCTTGTCAACTCCATTGAATAGGGCATTCAAGGCTTTGGAGTTTCCAAGTGCCAATTCGTCTTCTTCTTTTGTCCAGTCTTCTTCTGGCTTTAATTCATCAGTGAGCTTTCCTTCTGTGTTCAGCATCTTGGGATGTTCCCAGCCTTTGATGACAGCTTTCCAGGTTCTGCTATCCAGTGATTTGAGGAAGGCCACCATCCTTGCTTTCCAGTATTCATAGTTGGTTCCATCCAGAATTGGTGGTCTGTTCACTGGTCCTCCTTCTCTCTCCATGTTCATCAGAATTTATCTCCCTAGATCTCACTCAGTGATTTAGAGTGCCCGCTCTGATACCAATTGAAATTCTGATACTGGGGACAGATGTCGTACAGGATGTCAGGACATCGCGCTTCAGAACATGCAGATTGTATATGACCGTATGAACAGATTAAACAAGTAAATAACACAAGAGAATTGTTAACCCAGTTCGGTGCAACGTCACCTACATCTGGGGGCTACCAAGCCAGGGAGGAAATCCACTAAAATAGTATTAGTTCGAAGATCTAACAGCCACTGTATACAACCTTCTCACCTAACCACTACCCGTGCAACTTCTACCTAAGAGCCACTCTTAGATATGAGAACCCCTCTCACTCCCTCTCAATCACTCACCCGTGTTTACAAACAAATCAAAGATACACCAGAGATTGCTCTCTGAACAATAGAGATCAACTCTACACACTCAGGTCCAACACTTGATGTTAGGGTAACATCAAGGTGGCTCACAAAACACTCAAGTCCCAAAACTCACAAAATAACTCTTCAATCTCGGACTTGGTAGAAAACTCGTGCAGCCTTCATGTTTATATAGCAGTGTGCGTATCTGGGCTGCAACAACTTGCGCTGGATAAGATCTATCATTCTCCTGAAAAATCTGCACTTAAAGATCTAAAAGATAAAGTTTGATCTTTTAGTTTTTATCTTTAATCTTTAATCCCTGAACGAACTATTCAAGTTTGTAATTCGAACTTTAATTATCTTTTAATTCGTTCCTAAAGATAGATCGCCTAATCTGTTGCTGACTGCACATTAATCTGTTAAAGGTATAACAGATTTATGTGTCCAGTATTTTCGGGCAGGATGTCCTGGACATTGTATCCGACATCGTGGATCCTGCAGCTTCAATTCTTCATTTGACATTTTATCTTGCCTTGTGCATTGTGCAGCTCGATCTGATTCCTTGACATAATGTTAGACATCATGTGCAGCAACTCCAGCTTTCCTTCATTGTCTAAGTGCTTATGTTTTAACAAAATTTTAGCCAATCTTTTAAAACTCAGTAAAGCTAAGCACTAACAGGAAAGGGAAGAATCAAAAGAATTGTCAGACTATGTCGTTTTGAATTCTTTGAATAGGGAGAAGGGAGACACAAAAGAATTCAAGCGGTTAGTCCTTTGTTCTTTTGGAAAAGAGAGAAGAGAGACACAAAAAGAATTCAAGCGGTTAGTCCTTGGCGAATTCTTTTTGGCAAAGGGAGAAGAGAATAAAAAGATATAGCACACTTTTGTTTTCAAGGTTCGGAAACTCAGAAAACTTTTAGAAAGCTTTTGGCAAAGAAAGAAGAAGAAGAAGTTGAAGAAGATGTTCAAAGAGATTCAAAGGTTGTAAAAGAATATGTGGAAAAGTTGTTTGTAAAGGTTGTAAGTTTTTTTTTTAAATGCAAATCAAGGTCTTTGCTTTTATAGACTCTTCAAGTCTGGTCAAGAAAACCATTGGAAGAGTTACATCTTTTGATTTTTGTTCAAAACTTGTCACTGGTAATCGATTATCAAATCCTTGTAATCGATTACACAAGGCTTTTTATGAAAGGATGTGACTCTTCACAAATGAATTTAAATTTCAACGTTCAGATACACTGGTAATCGATTACCAATAGCTTGTAATCGATTACACCATTTTGAAATCAATTGGAACGTTGCAAATTCAGTTGAAAGCTTTCGAAATCAAACTTTTCCACGGGTAATCGATTAGAAGAAACTGGTAATCGATTACCAGAGAGTAAAAACTCTGGTAACTTAGAAAATTTTGTGAAAACTCTTTTGAAAAACAAAACTGTGCTGTGTTTGTTTTTTGAAAAATCATTTCAATACTTCCCCTGTGAAGTCTTCTTGAATTCTTCTCTTGAAACTTGAACTCATCTTTTCTTGAATCTTGAAATCAAACTTCTCTAAAACTTGATCTGGAACTTGTTGACTTAATCTTGAAATCATTCTTTGGGCTTTTTGTCATCATCTTTGTCATTATCAAAACTTCTTGAATCAACTTGATTCATCATCATGAAAGTTGGCTTCTACAATAAGTACTCTTGATCCATGGTATATTTTGTTTAAAACTCTTAGTGATATATTAGTTTGTGTAAATTTTTGTTTTTAAGTCTTGGTGGTATATTTTGTTTATAAATTTAGCTTATTTTATGAGTTTTATACAACTTTAAATGATAAGTTGTCATATGAATAATTATTTGTTGGTAATTAAATAGACAAATATGTTATTAAAAAAACCCCAAAAAACAACATCGGTTTTTAAAAAAGCCGCGGTTTTTTAAAAATCCGATGTTATTGTTTCCTGACAGTATCCATTTTTTTGAAAAATGATGTTGGTGAGAAGAAAACATTGGTTTTTTTTAATAAAAAAATTGATGTTTTTTCGTAAAACAACATCGGTTTTTGAACAGCCAATGTTAATGTTGATACTTGAATGTCGATAGTTTCAATATTTGTTAACAACCGATGTTGAAAGTTCGATGTAAAAAATCTATTTTCTAGTAGTGTAGCTGAAGGCCCACCACTAGGCTTCGAAAATAAAATATCAAGGAAAGAGTAGGAAGATAAAGAGATAATAATTGATTACTTTGAGTCTGGTTTCGAGGATTCCTTGGAAGCCATTTGTGGAGTAATTTCAATATTACTCGTATAGTATGTTAAAGATTATCAAAATTGGCACATACTAAGATATTAGGCCAAAGAAGATTATTTTAATGATCCTTCTCTAAGGCTAAAGGCCATTTGATTTACTTAGGTTTTCTATTTTACTCCTCATTGGAATGTTGCAGTCTCTGATCCTCCTACTATTGACTTGAGGTGTCACATTAAGCCACTCCACTTGACAACTATGGTTGAAGATCAAATCATTAATAAGATTTTGGTGGACAGAGGGGTTGCATTATGGCTCAAACCAAGGTTGAAGAGTTATGACTTCCTTAGAATCATACTCAAGCTTTATGGCTCAATTTTCAGATTACATAGTAGATAACTAGAAACAAGTGACTACTACGGTTGTTGAAAACAAGGAAATGACTATTGCGGCTACCAAAATGGGAGAAATGACTACTGCAGCTGTCAAAATCAAGGAAGCAGCTACAACGACCACTAAAATCAAAGATGATGTAGCTCCGTGGAACTTGTAGGCCTTGGATCTTCTTCATCAATGGATTCCTTTGCTTCTTGTGGTATGATTGCAGCAAAATAGAGAAGGAGAAAGATGAATGGAGATGCCACTTCAAGTAGAAGATGAGTCTAGAAGAGGCTTACCACCATAGGAAGCCATGGATAAGAGCTTGAAGGTAGAAGAAGATGAATGAAGGGAGAGGAAGAGAAGAGCATGAAATTTAGTGCCTCTAAAGAAGTCTGAACTTTGAAGTTTAATTCTCAAATGATCAAAGTTGAAAAAAATGCACACACATAGCCTCTATTTATAGCCTATGTGTCACACAAAATTGGAGGAAAATTTGAATTTCTATTCAAATTTCACTTGAATTTGAAATTGAATTTGTGGAGCCAAATTTTGGAGCCAAAATTTCACTAATTATGATTAGTGAATTTCAGATATGGTTTAGCCCACTAATCCAAGATTCTCCACTAAGTGTGCTTAGGTGTCATGAGGCATGTAAAGCATGAAGGACATGCACAAAGTGTGACTATATGATGTGACAATGGGGTGTAGCAAGAAAATGCTCACCTCCTCCTCTAAAATTTAATTGGATTGGGCTTCTCCCAATTCAATTAAATTTATTTCACAACACACACATCAAATATTCACTCAATGCATGTGAAATTACAAAACTACCCCTAATAAAAAAACTAGTCTAGGTGCCCTAAAATACAAGGGCTGAAAAATCCTACATTTCAAGGGTATCCTACTTACATTATGGAGCCTTAAATACAAGGCTAAAAAATAATCAGACCTCAATCTAATATGTACAAAGATAAGTGGGTTTATACTTAGCCCATGGGCCCGAAATCTACCCTAAGGCTCATGAGAACCCTAGGGCCTTCTCTTGCATCTCTAGCCCAATCTACTTGGAGTCTTCTATCCAATGCCCTTGCAGGGTAGGATTGCATCAAAAGATAGGAACTGAAGTCATCGAAAGAAGGGTTGAGATAGAAAGAAAGACAAAATTGATGCCATCGAAGAAAAGAAAAAAGTGTCTGACAATAAGGAACAATCAAAAGATAATGTTTTTGAGCAAAAAGGTGAGACTTGAAATTAGACTGTATTTATGACAATTTACCTTTAAGATTTGAGAAACCAATGTTCTCCAGATTAAAAAAGATGAAATCTCCAAAATATTTTTGTTTTTTTTTTCACTTTGGCGCCTTGTAATTTTCTCTTTTAGGACTAGAAACTCTTTATATTTGCAAAAACACCCCAACACTATCCAACAGAATTTCTTTTGGATCAAACTCATAATTTTTCCAGTAGTGCTATGAATGTCATGAAGAACAACCCAAACTCAGATTATGACCAAATCAACTCCAAATTCAGCAAAAAGATAGGGAAATCGAAGGCAAATGCAAAACTAACTCAAAAACACACAAACAAACAAGAATCAAATGAAAATCAGTTTCTCATTTTTTTCCCGGAAAACTCAAAAATGAAAATGAAGGAACTGCACCTAATTGATGGACATAATTTTGAACTCCTCTCTGGATTCATGCTCTGATTACCATGTGATGCAATCCAAGCCATGGACGCTTGGCTCGGATTGTTCCTAATGCAAATTCAAGAACCACCATTGTTGACCTTCCAAGAACTCTAGAACAAAAAAACATAAAATATGGATTAGATGAAGAATATGAACAAAATGACACCACGATCCATGGAGAATTGATAAGCCGAAGGAGGATTTGCCACAAAGGAATAACTTTCTTGATAAGAATCAAATTTGTTTTTAGTCAAAAACCAAAGAAGAGGCTAAGCTCTCTTTAAGCACAAGCTTAATTTCAATTATGTCAAAGGTTCCTACAATTAAGAGTTGCAAAGTATTTATTGAAGTAGCTTAAGAGGATAATTAAGCCTCTAATAAGGCCTATTTACATCAAGCTCATGATCATTACACAAATAAACAAAAAATAGGAATTTTCGTAAATTCACACTAAAGGTGTGCGCTAAGCCAAACAGCTCACGGTAAGCCCAATTTCTCCTTGGGTTGGAATTGGGCTAAGCCAGACAACTCATGCTAAGCCCAATTTCTTCTTAGGATGGAATTGGGTTAAGCCAGACAGCTCACGCTAAGCCTGGCAACGTGCCCTAAGCCCAGGTGTGTTGTTCAGCAATCTTCAACGTGCTCCAATTCAGCTCCTTGTGATTTTCTCCTTCCTTTCCTTTGATGATTAGTCCATTATTAATCCTCTTGGCCATATCTTGTAGAAACTTGACCCTAAACCATGTATGAGTGTGTACATAATTCTGGCAAAAACCCTTCTCGTTGGGGGTGTATCATGAGAACTACCCATGGTCTTCCATGTGCATGTGAGCTAGCTAGATATGTTGTTGGTATCATACCACTTGACACAATCCATATGTTTTGGCGGAGGCTAAGTTTTTCAGACCAAGGGTTATCTGAGTCTAAAGTCAGCATAACCAAAGAGATGGAAACCATATCCAAGTGGTTTGAAGAGCTTGATGTTTTAAGGCAAAGTTTCTCAAACGAGTAAATTCGTGAAAATTACCTACCCTTATCTAAAATCTATGTGTCCTTCTCTAGAAAATGTGAAAACAAAAGGTGCAAAATAGTAATTCTTTAGTCATCTGAACAAGCAATTCCAAGAAGGACCATGCCGATGTTGGATCAATCTCATCCATGCATTATTGATTCCATTGAAAACATTGTTGATGTCAAATCTGATGGTAATTATGGATATCGTGCAAATGTTGTCTTATTAGGTATGGGTGAAGATTCATGGTCTTTTGTGTGCAACAATTTTCTTAAAGAACTTGCAATATGGTCTGATGAGTATATCAACCTACTTGGTGGCATAGACATATTTGAGAAATTAAAGGGGTCCCTACTTGTTGATGGATTATCCATGGTATATAAGTTTATTGTTATGTTTTTTTGGATTACATTTGGTTTAAATAAATGAAATTATAACTGTTACATGCAGGTTACCATGGATAAGTAGATGAATATAACCGATATGGGATATGTTATTGCATCAAGTTATAATGTCATTCTTATTTCTGTTTCTCTCCAACAAAGCATGACATTTTTTCCTCTTAGAAGTTAACCACCAACAGATTGTTTTGTGCATCGCATTATATGTATCAGTCATGTGTTTAACAATCATTTTGTTCAAGTAAAAGCATGATCATCCTGTTTGTGTAATTTATTTAAAAATTATTTTCTGATAATTTGAATGGGTATGTCCTTATGTAATAGGTATTTCTAAGAGACCATTGTCCATTACCACCAATAGCTTTGTTATGGTCTACACATTGTCATCATCAGGCAAAATAATGACCTACACCATATATTAGTAGAATGCAGCAGTATACAAATTTGTCAAGGTTGAAAACAAACTTTGTTGATTTAGGTGAAGATTGAACTTTAAACTAGATTACTTATGGGGTTGTAATACTATAATATACGGGTGTTTCACAGGACATTCATATAATTATGTACTTTACTTAAGTTTCAAACGTTTTATAATTATTTATGTTTTAATGTTTGTACTACAAAGTCATTTAACTAATCAGGATTTAGGGTCACTAATCCCTAATTAGTGATTAGGGTTGCTAGACAACCTCGGGTCTAAGGTCACGTGACTAATTAAGGTTTAGGTTTACTATCCTATGTAGGGTTAATGGTTACTTGATGCAAGGTATTTAGAAAAATGAATCCTTCTTTCATCAATCTCTTCTATAAATAGACATGGAGTAGCAAGGTGTAGTGGGATGGTATGCACATACCCAAATTGTCGCACAACCTTCTCTCGTAACAGACGTATCTGGAAAATTAAGACATTAGTTGAAACTCTCTAATGCATGGTGGTCACCATAGGGAATCCAACACATGGCATCAGACATCAATCTATCTAGACGCTTAAGATACATCGACACTGGAAATGCTTTCCTAGACTTCCAATGACAAGCATGTGGTTTCCTCTCATCATAATCTCCAGCAGCAATAGCATAAGCAACTAAAGGAAAATGCTCGTAGATCCAACATTGTACATATTTTAAAAACAACAAAACAATACTCAATAAAAACTAAAGAACTAAAAATAAATTAAAAACAAAATTTTAAATTATGTGTAAAAGTGTGATATATCCTACAAGTTGCCAGACATTGCTCTTTGATGCATCATTCAAATTGTCATATAGATGGACCAGTACAGCAGCTCCCCCCATGTAGCTTCCAGTCTGTGTCAGGTCATGAAATGCGTCCAAGAATACCACATGCATGTGTGTGACACTCTTGTTAGCAAAAAGTGTGCTACCTTGCAGATGCAACAAATATGCTTGAGCTGCCACAGTCCACTATGCTACGTCACATTTGCTTCGATATATGTCTCGCAGTCAGGAAAAATGAACATGTGGGTTTTGGGTTGTGGTATTATATCGTCTCATCTCTTGCCTCTTCGGAACTCCAAGCAATTCAACTAACAGGAAGACGACATCGTCCACATGAAGAGCCTCAAAGTTATGAAAGGCACCTGTAATGGTCAAATGTAGCAACAATGTCACATCATCTAGGGTGATAGTATCCTCTCCTACCGACAGCTGGAAACTACTAGTTTCCTTATGCCACCTCTCTGCAAAAGTAGACACAAGTCCCCGTTCACCAATGTCCAACGAACATGTGATCAAAGGACTTAATCCTGTGACAACCACTAAGCCTTCAATCTCAGGAGAAGGCCTACCAAATTTCTTTACCTTCCTTACATGGGAGGACAACTTCAATTCAGGATGTTCCTGAAAATAAAAAAAATAAATCATTTGAATAATAATAAAAAATACATATGAAAATATTATTAATTTCAAAATATAACTACCTCTCCATTCCAAATTGTCACAACCACATGGTGAACATAGTCCATCAAAACTGATGTGTTGTGAGGCCCGCCTCCACATCACTAACTAGATCATCAGTAGGTGCCTCTTGAGGCTACTCATGGACCTCTTCAGCAGCATGATCCACATGCTCAACATCCTCAGTAACAAGTGCAGCTTCTTGTTGCCTATGCGTAGATGTTATGGGCCTTTATCGCTGGGGGCCTTCATCAGCATCATGACTTACTTCTCCATCTAAAGCTCTTCCTATAACCCTGCCTAAAGCTCAACCCAAACCTCTAGTTCTAACCATAATCTGCACATTAAAAGCATGATTAAATTCTTTTAGACTACACATTACTAATTGATGTTCACTTAAATATATGATAAAAATCCTACGAAAATTTCTCAAATTTCCAATAAATGAATATATTTTTACACTACCAAATATTATTTATATATTTATTTATTACTATTATTGTCAAAAAAATTATATCACAACATCAATAAATTTGTACAATACATACCTATAAAAATTAACTATCAATTATATTTAAATATTTTACAAATAAATATTTCAAATTTCAAATATAATTTAATTTCTTAAACAAAAAAAATCAATTTCTTTTTTTGGAATTAATTAATTATTAAAAACAAACTTAATTAAAAAAATAAAAAAAATTAAATAAATACATATTAAAAAATCCAATAATTTGTTTTCATAAAATAAATTTTATTACATGTGAATTATTAAATTATTTTTTAAAAATAAGTTATTTTATTATTAAATAATTATTTTTTTAAAAACATACAGATTCGCAATTCGTATGGCTTATACAGATTGCCCCAATGCCCCCCCAATCCTTGCAACAAACGCACAAACGCAATTAATAGAAACTTACGACAACCAAAGAAGATGAAGACGGCGATGTTGGCGAACACTGGTGGCGTGAAAGACGATGACATGGGGAGAAGGAGAAACGAAGAAGGAAGATGATGGAGGTGCCACATACGGACGAAATGAGAAAGAGGGAGGATGGGTTTTTTAAATTTGAAGTGACGAGCACTTTATCCACTTCAAAGTAATTGCTGGGTGTACCAACAATTCTGTTGGTGCCCAAAGCAAATCTCCAACAAGTTGTCAACTTTAATTTTGAAATCCTGAAAATCTAACCTTTTCCTTTCTTATGCACTCTTGAGAATAGACAACAAAAATATGTGTACATGTCATTTAGCAATTAAAAAATAACAAGATCTTAAACCGTAAGTCATATTATCTATTTGATTTAGTTGAACTTTGTAGGAGTACTATGTATTTGTTTTTAAGATCATTTCCACATTAGTGCTTTTTGTTGTATCCAGGTTATGCATTATTTTAGTCTTTGTGGCCTACATACTGAGTAACCTTTTTGAATTCATGACTTTGGTATCTCTAGTACCACTTAATTAATATTATCATTATTTGCTGATAAAAAAAGGTAAATTACACTTGCACCCGTGTGTTTTTTGAAAATTGTATCTGACACTCTTTTTTTTTTTTTTTGTATCCTACAAAAATCCCTTGATTGTTTAGTTCACGTCACGTCTAGACCCTTGCTCCTAAACACCATTTAATAATTTATCAGAAAGTAGGCACATGTTGATCACATGACTTTTAATGAAAAATCATGTCTAAAATACCCTCGAGTAAATTACACTCAGATCCCCTATGTTTTTTCCAAATTGCACCCGACACCCCTCCTCTTTTGCACCCTACAAAAAAAACTCCTTAAGAGCATGGGAAAATAAAAGTCATGTGAGATTTCTTCACTAGATTCCTCTTGGAGGAGACACTTACCTCCTTACACTCTTTCTTAACCATTAATGGTTGTCCTTATTCTTGGGGTTAGATTTCTTCACTAGATTCTTCCGCTTTTGCTTCTTCACTTTCACTTGAGGAAGGTGAAGTAGTAGCCTTATCTTGGCTACTATAAATGTCTTGACCCCTCATAATCATGGGTTTCTTGGTGGGGCATTAAGAAGTAATGTGTCCTCTTCCAAGACATTTAAAGCACTTTATGGAGCTAGGCTTCTCTTGCATACTAGCCTTAAGGGGTTGCTTTTCTATTGTCTTCCCCTTATCATCTTTGGGCTTAGAAGGTGTCACCCCTAAGATGCCTTGCCCTTGGTCTTTCTTTGGATAAGAGTGAAAGCCATAAGATTTTGAAGTAGACTTCCTTTTAAGTTGTTGTTCTACCCTTATTTCCCAATCTAACTTAGCCTCTACATTGTCCTTCCCATGGAAGTATGGGAGGTTAATGTTAGCCTCTTGAGGCCTTCTTTCCTTTTCTCTCCTATGGGAGTGAGGTCCAAGATGTGACCTATGTCTTCCTTCACAATAGTCACGAAGTTCTTCACTTAGGCTCTTGCAAGAGTTATGACTACTATACGAGGCATGTTTTTCTTTTCATAACTCTTTTAGTATTTTCCTTCTTTCTTCTTCCCTTATTTTCTCTTTTTCATCTTGATTTATTTCTTCCATTCTTTTTTTTTTTCCTTTTTCTTTTCTCTCTTGTTTTTCTTTCCATAATTTAAGGCATCTCAACTCATCTAGTATCTTATACAAGGGGTCCTTAGGAGTAGAACCCTTGCCATTAATAATAGATGAAGAATGCAGACTCATGTTGGTTTCTAAGTTATGGTTTTTTCTTGTTGGGGGTTTGAAAACAAAAGGTAAAAGAAACTATGGTTGAAACTAGCCAAAATAAACACTAAAAGAGATGTGAAAGATAAGGTAAAAACTAATTGGTAAAAGGCAAGCTATCTAGGCGGATTGACAATGGAAGGTAAAGGAAATAAGCTATGAAAGTAAGCAAGAAATGTAAACTAGGTGAATCCTAAGAGTGTTTGGATGACCACATTTAAGGTTCCCAACAAAACACTCACAATCCTAAGGTAAAATTGTCTAAAATTATTACACACAAATGGAAGTAGGGTGACCTATTGGAGGCTCCCAACTTACTTCCAATGAAAGGTCTTCTTGTTACAAAATTTGAAAGCAATGAAGGTAAGTAAATTGTCAATTACAAAATTACAAAAAGGTCCTCAATTTTGGTGGTTTTATCTCTTTGGTGATTCACTCAATTTGGAGTGCTTCTTAGTCCAATAGCTTTTAAGGTGGTTTCTCCCTTGCTTCTTGACTCAAATTCTTCAAGGGATGGCACCAATCCTCTTTTCCAATTCCCTATATGGCAACTCACAAACAAGGAAACAAAGAGACAAGCAATAACCAAATACCAAAAAAAATTAAATGAAAGCTAAACCAATGGAGTTTTAACAAGACAATTTTTCAAGGATTATTCAACAATTAATGCAATGAAAAGGACATAGAAGCAAGCTAGGACTCAAAGAGAGACTTAGAATGGCACTAGAGTAGAGTAAAAAAACTATAAAAAAAAAACTCAACAAACCTCTAGCTTTGACACTTGTTTTCACACTAATTTTCAATTGAAATTTCAGAACTAAGATTGGTATAAAATAGGCACCAATTATAGAATAAATTTATAGCAAAAACAACAAGCACACTTCCCTTTCACCTTTTTTTTCCTGAATACTAATTTTTCCGCCAATTTGTGTGATTTTTCATATTTTTTCCTTTTATCCAAATCACTTGGTTCTTTTTTATAACTTTTTTTCCAGATGTCTAGAAAATTCAATAAACATTTTAGCTAAAAATTCATAGTGACCAATTCTCAGCAATTTTTAGAAGTTCGTATGTTCAAGCTGTCAACACCAGCGATTTCAGAGTTTGAATTTTTTTTAAGCATGGTATATTGATTGCATTGGGCTTACTTTCAACCTTCCTATGTGTGTTGAACTCACTAGGCTTGTTTACCACAATTTTAGGAGTTCAATATTCACGTAGGATCAGCATTTCAGCCAACAATTCAATCACCAAAACTCAAATTCACAATAGACACAACCATAAGGAAACCTAAAAGTTCAAGAAAAGGTTCACAATCAAAGACTCTCTAAGAATTTTGCTTGAACATGTTAAGGACTAATTAACATGCAAGATTTGACTCAAATCAACTAATAGGCTAAAAGAATTTCATACACTCATGAACAAATGAGTTAGACAAAGAAACAAGAATATTAAAATACAGCACAACATAAGAAATCTTATGTGACAAGTTTCATGACTAGACATGACTTCTATGAAAAAACTACAATAGGTGAACAAGTCACTCTAGATTTTTGAGGTTTTATTCTACTTTAATGTTTTTGTAAGAATTTTAAGGTTTAGGTTTCATCCACAAAAAATAACAAGACAAAACTCAAAGGAACCTAAACTCAACTCATGGTTCAAGAACAAGAAATTTGAACCATATAAAATCAAATCAGCTTCTATAGCATGTTTAATCGGTGGAAACTCTAAAGAATCATGTTAACAACATTTGGCACAAGACATGTGAGGAGATACATGGAGAAAAAATGAAGAAACAACAATGGAGGAAAAGGTAAAGCTGAAAATTCATGGAGGTTTAAGGAGCACCTACTTGAAGCTTATGTGCTCTTATTACCACTTGATGAAAGCTTGCTTGTGGAGCTTCTATGGAGACTGGATCTTTGAGCTTCAATGAGGTCCTTCTATGGTGATTTTCACCATGGAGATGCAGCGGAAGATAAAGGAGAAGAGGTGAGAGGAGGTATCATCCACTAGGGAATAAGCCATGGAAGAAGGAGCTTCGCCACCAAGAAAGTGCCTTGGATAAGAAGCTCGGAGAGGGTGCTTCAATGGAGGAAAAGAAAAAGAGAGAGAGAAAGAAAGAGGGGGGAGCACAAAATTGAAGGAAGAAAAGAGGGAGAGAAGTTGAACTTTGAGTTGTGTCTCATAAGACTCTCATTCATCAAAGTTACAAAAAGTGTTACACGTGCTTCTATTTATAGCCTAGGTAGCTTCCTTGAGAAACTTCCTTGAGAAGCTTCCTTGAGAAGCTTTCTTGAGAAACTTTCTTGAGAAACTTTCTTGAGAAGCTTCCTTGAGAAGCTAGAGCTTAGCTACACACATCCCTCTAATAACTAAGCTCACCTCCTTGAGAAGATTCCTAGAGAAGCTAGAGCTTAGCTACGCACACCTCTCTAATAGTTAAGCTCACATTCTTCAAATGAGAAGCTAGAGCTTAGCTACACACCCCCTATAATAACTAAGCTCACCCCTATGACAAAATACATGAAAATACAAAAAAGTCCCTACTACAGAGACTACTCAAAATACCCTAAAATACAAGGCTAAAACTCTATACTACTAGAATGACGAAAATACAAGGCCCAAAATAAGGAAAATCTTATTCTAATATTTACAAAGATAAGCGAACTCATGCTTAGCCCATAGGCCCGAAATCCATCCTAAGGCTCATGAGAACCCTAGGGCATTCTCTTGGATCTCTGGCCCAATTTACTTGGAGTCTTATATCCAATGCCCTTGCAAAGTATGATTGCATCAATGTAAGAACTCAAATAACTTATGATTTATCTATGCCAAAGTTCAAACATGATTTACTTTTTTTCTTCTTTCATGTTTTAGGCATGGACACTTTGGAAAGAGCAAAATGCTTTCCAATTGATTGACTCAAGCATAAAGGGCTCATGTGTCATACCAAAAGTACTGCGATGCATCCATGTTAGTCTCTTATGTGTGCAACAATAGGCGGAGGATAGGCCAACCATGACCTCAGTAATTAAAATGTTAGGGAGTGAGATGGAACCGGTTGAGACAAAAGAACCTGGTTTCTTTCTAAGGAGAATTTGGGATGAAGGAAATTTAAGCACAAATCCAAATCAAATGACTTCAAATAATGAATTAGCGATTACCTCATTAAAGGGTCGGTGAAAATTAGAGTCAATTGAACATATTGCACCGACACACCTTGCCTGGTTTCAAAATCTGTTAAGTGGTGCGGATTTTTTACATAATGGCATATAAAAAAATTAATCTGTTTAAAATGTGATGCTATTTTTCTTTCTAGGGAAAAAAGCCAATATATGCCGTTGTAGATTCCTTTCTCTACAAACTTTATCACTATGTGTGGGACGACCTTAGTCAGAAATTTTATGTTAGTCTTTTTTTGGTAAGACAATTCCCGGAGAATAGGCCTACCATGACCATAGTTTTTCCTCAAACTGCTCTCGTACGTATTCACTTTTTATGGCTTATTATGGATGATATGTTTCTACCCTTCCCGTTCTGCACTCCTACAGAATATCTCAAAAACATTAAAAGGGATTGTTACAAAAAAAAAAAAAACATAAGAACGGATTGGAAGTGATTTAAATGTATTAATATGCAATATTCTATCATAGAAGGAGATAGAAAATAGATTGTGTGAACTCAATTTATTTAATATCTAGGGAGTTGAAACTCGGATCATTAAATCCATGAGAATGTTAAAAAGCCATTGGGATTCAATTTTGCTGTTTAGGTAGACTACACTATAAGAGTGCTTCACAGTATTGAAGTATTTCCAATTTTCAATATATAAAAGAGATATATATAGAGAAGAGCTGCCATGATTTTAGTGACAAAAATACCATGGTTGAGTAATTTACCAGCAATTATCCTTTGGACTCTGTATACGACAAAAATGCATAACAAAAGTATCCCAGTACTTGCAGCAACTGTGGTGGCCGTTATTATCGATCGTCACGCTTTTGTTGTGTAGAGCCTCTTCATTGTTGATGTAGATCAAACAAACAATAAACATGAAATTTAATCTCCGATTTAAAGAATGGTCTTGGGTTTTCCAAAATAGTAAGGGTTACAGAAGTATTAAGGAAAAAGATTAATAAAAGATCTTTGCCCGCCAGTTTGAAACTCTTTCATGTCAATTAGTTCAACAAACCAAAAAACACATCCACTACCTCCTTTTATGTATGAATTGGTATAAGCCATGAAGAGAAATTAATCAAGCAATTTATTCTGCATTCATCTTAATCAATATTCTCATCCAGCCAAGTTTGTGTAGTATCTGGTATTTTCAGGTCTGCATAACCCATCTTTGTAGTTGTCTTTGCAGGTTAACGGTTTATTGCGGACGCATCCTTGACTTGATTCTTGTGGTGACTTTGGATTGAATCCTTTTAAACATTGGCATACTCTAGAGTCTGTAATGCTACAATTACCGTAGGCTCCACATAGCCCATAAATATCACAGTAGTCACCCGGGGTAGTTATATAAATCTTTCCAATTTGGTTTGTCCTCTTCCATTCATGGTTTCGGAAACTGGAATTGATTATTTTGATTCTCACGGTTCTGAATTATTCTTGAGGGTATACGAGTAGAACATGTCATCCTTATTGGAAACGTGCTTCAATTCGTATAACCAATTTGAGTTTTGATTTGATACGCCACTAAAATGAAGTTCATTCCATGGTCCGATGCGGTAGAACTTTTGTGTTCCGTTCATCAGATAAAACTCTGGATAATTGTAGAGCATCAGATCCCAAGAAAAATCTCCTGGGGATGGATTATCTGGACTCCTCCAAGACGTTATTTTCTGTTCCATACCGGTTCGGAGGTCCCATCCCAACTTCATCCCTGTCAAAAGTGTATCAGAAGGATAGTCAAAGCTTTGCCACACGTACGCATCTGGGTCTGTTTCTTCCTCATTTCTTACCACAAAATTGCCATTGTCCAAGAGCTCTGCCACTGGATTTTGTGCTTGTTTTTTTATTGCTTGTTGACCAAATTAAACCACAGAATCATTTTGTCTGAGTTCAAGATTTCATGTCCTGGGGAATGTTTAAGATGCCTGAGGAATCGTTGATCGGGTTTGCGCCGTTTGCAACCCAAACAACTCTATCAGTAGGAATATTTTTATACCAAATCCCCAGGTAACGTTTGTTGGAATTTCCAGGGATGAAGAAACCAAGCTCAATCACTCCAGTGGTGGACTCTAAGGTCTTGCCGTCACTGATAGACTATTACACATGGAGGATAGCTGCGGAAATTTTTAGAGAAGGAACAAACATGTAACCAACAATAATCTAGACGAAAAATTTCCCATTGAATGACAGGTTATTTGGACACAGATAATATGGATTCAGCCAAGTGTATCATACTTCATAAACGCATAATACAAGATGTTCCTTCGCACTTAGTCAACCCACACACGCGTTTAGTAACACATGATTTTTCTTTGGTATATTTTTTTTTTTCAGTTAATATAATTTTAGTCGTTCAAAAATTGTATAATTTTGCTTTAGGTTCCTAATAACTTTTGTATTGAGTCATGATTTTTCTTGAATTTTTTGTAATTTGTTCCTAAAATTCCGTTGGGTCGTTTAAGTGGTCCCCCAAATACTTTCAAAACTTTTTATCCCTTAAATATGTTTGGATTTTTCTTTTGATCCCTCAAATTTTATTACCACAACCACTAGATGACGTGCAAATTTAACATAGTGCCAGTGTAATGACAAGGAGCACCACATCAGCCATGTTCCAGCCAATCACTACTTGACTGGTGACAAAATTTTCACTATTTTGTAGAATCTCTCACTACTGTTTGATTGGAGTTATATCGGACGTAATAGAACAGCAGAATTTAAAATTTTCTCTAGGTTGACGGTAGGAATACAATGACATTATTTTCGTAGCATTTGATAGACAATTAAAGTCTTTACTCCATTGCTGTACTTGTATATTCAAAGTTTCTATTAATTTTTTAAAAGTAAGACCCACCCACGTTATATCACTACTTGTGGACTTGTCAAAATTCTCGGGTTCATTGCTAAAACACCAAGATATGAGTAGAATGATAGACAAGTATTTTCAACCGTGGTTTAAAAATAACTATTACCTTCTGTAGTTCCAATCTAAAGCAAACTTTTCTACATCATCTTTGAGAACTATAGGATGATTGCATAAAGTTCTTTCACCATGTTCTTCGATCATGCAAAAACAAAATGAAGTTCCTAGTTAAATTTACGTTTAGTTTCCATAATCCATACTGCACTTGCAATTCTAAGTTATTTAAATCTGTTCGATCTTTTTTGCTCACTCAATCAACGGTTCCTAATGAAGTTTAATTCATAGCCACTGGATCACGAAGAAAAAACACAATGTCCCCATCTCTTAAAACCAAACTACTGGCACGTTTTTTTTCTTGGAGAGGGACTGGGGTGAGGTACAAATCTGATCATTTATTTAAGGTTTGATATATGATGTTTTATTATTATTTTGTTTTGGTACATTAAATTTATAATGCCTCATTTTTTTATGTTTAAAAAATATTTTAATTTGATCTTTTTTGTTAATTTTTGGTTAAAAATATTAGTGTTCTGTTAATTTTTTTATTTTAAAATAATCAATTTAAAATATTAACTGCTAAAAATTATCATTATTTTTATTTTATTGTTAAAATTAAAAACCACTGGAAAAAAAACATCTCCCTTTCTCTTCAACACCTTCAAATCCTCAGGTCACCAAGAACCCAAAACAGTACCACGCATCAACCAGAACACAACTAAACTCCAAAGTAAATGCACATGTTTTTTCTTCCACTCACCAAAGTCCAAATCAACCTCGAATTTCAGCCTTGGCATGCTTTCCGTGCTTTCTGTTGTTAAGTCTAGGCGGTTTATTGATCACTGGTAACCTGTTATATATATCTTAGATTTTGATGATTACAATAGTGTACATTATTAATGATTATTAATGGACTAATATGTTAATGTTAAATGAACAAAACCTACTTCCTAAACGAACTCATTTATTATTAAATCACGTTCTACGATTCTAATAAGTATGCGTTCACTAAAAAAAATATAATTTTGTTAAAATACGTCAAAGAAGACAAACATATTAACAAAAAAATAATACAAAGTTTGAAATTTGAATATACAAGTACAACTAAATGGAGTAAAGACTTTGATTTCTATCATCTATCATATACTAAAAATTAATGTCACTGTATTCGTACTGTCAGATAAGCTATAAATTATAAATCATAGGTTATTATAAAGTCAGGCACGATCCTAATCAATCTATACATGACACGTTGCAAAATAGCCCCGTTCAGCATATATACAAAAGCTATGAAAAGTAAAATATTTTAGCACCCGTGATGTGTTGACTGACTTAAACATGAAGACAGTAAAATGATTTTTTTCCATGGGTAAGCTACTTTGCATGTATAAATAAAATTATTAAAAAATGCGTATTTAGTCTTCATATCTTTAATCAAATGTGATCAAAGTTTTTATTTTTCTTTATAAAATGAGTCTTTAAATCTAAAAAAAATGTAGATTTAGTCTTCTTTTTTTAAAAAAAATATCATAGTTTACAAAATTAGGACCGACTAAATTAACATATTTTTTAGTTTACGAACTAAATTAATTTATTTAAAATATAAGAATCTTGACGTAGGTACATTTGACTAAGTGGAAACGAGGAACAGTCTCGGCTCATCTTGTATTGTGCGCGCTTATAGATAATGGCACGGTTAGCTGAATCAGTATCAGTAGTATCCAATGGAAATTTTTTCTGTCGTGATTTTTATTGTTTCTTATATGCTCGTTCCATCTCTCAAAATTTCCGCAGCTACCCTCGATGTGTCACAGTATGTCACAGACGGTGAGACCTTGGTGTCCAACAGTGGAGTTTTTGAGCTTGGTTTTTTCAGCCCGGGAAAATCCACAAAGCGTTACCTGGGGATTTGGTATAAAAATATTACTAGTGATAGAGCTGTTTGGGTTGCAAACCGGGAAAACCCTATCAATGATTCCTCAGGCATCTTAACATTCAGCACCACAGGCAATCTTGAGCTCAGACAAAATGACTCCGTTGTTTGGTCTACTAACTATAAAAAACAAGCACAGAATCCAGTAGCAGAGCTCTTAGACACTGGAAATTTTGTGGTAAGAAATGAGGGAGACACAGATCCAGAAACGTACTCGTGGCAAAGCTTTGACTATCCTTCAGATACACTTTTGCCCGGAATGAAGTTGGGATGGGACCTCAGAACCGGTCTGGAACGCAAACTAACGTCTTGGAAGAGTCCTGATGATCCATCTGCTGGAGATTTCTCTTGGGGTCTAATGCTCCATAATTATCCTGAGTTTTATCTGATGATTGGAACACACAAGTACTACCGCACTGGACCATGGAATGGACTTCATTTCAGTGGATCATCAAACCGAACTCTAAATCCGCTGTATGAGTTCAAGTATGTCACTACAAATGATCTCATTTACGCCTCCAATAAGGTTGAGATGTTCTACTCGTTTAGCCTCAAGAATAGTTCTATCGTCATGATAGTCAACATAAATGAAACCCTATCTCAAATCCAAACCCAAGTATGGTCGGAGGACGGGCAAATATGGGTGATTTATGAAACTACCCCAGGAGATTACTGTGATGTGTATGCCGTCTGTGGACCCAACGCAAATTGCAGGATTACAGAACCACCTGTTTGCCAATGTTTAAAAGGATTCAAACCAAAGCCACCACAAGAATGGATCCCCTCAATGGATTGGAGTCAAGGATGTGTCCGACCTAAACCATTAAGCTGCGAAGAAATCGACTACATGGATCACTTTGTTAAATATGTAGGACTTAAGGTACCAGATACTACATATACTTGGCTGGATGAGAATATTAATTTAGAGGAATGCAGAATTAAATGCTTCAATAATTGCTCTTGCATGGCCTTTTCTAATTCAGACATAAGAGGAGGAGGTAGTGGTTGTGTCCTTTGGTTTGGCGATCTAATTGACATCAGACAGTATCCAACTGGCGAGCAAGATCTATATATCCGGATGCCTGCTATGGAGTCCAGTAAAGAATTTATTACAAATCTTTTTCCTCAATACTTCCATAATTATTTTGTAGCAAAATACAAGATAATTGTTTAAATCTGAGAATTAATTTCATGCTTTTATGTTTGATCATAGTCAACCAACAAGAACATGGACACAACAGCGTGAAGATAATAATTGCTACAACAATTGCTGGAATCAGTGGGATACTTTCATTTTGCATTTTTGTCATATACAGAGTCCGAAGGAGCATTGCTGGTAAACTGTTCACCCATATTCCTGCCACTAAAGTCATGGCAGTTCCTTTATATATATGGGTTGGAGAATTTAAGGCCAGGTGGCATTTTAACATTGCAATGAATCTCATGGGTTGAATAAAAGGAGTCTGAACTCGCTACAAATTAATGAAATTGAGTTCACACAATATGTTTGATGTTTTCGTCTCTAATTGAATATTGTATATTTCTATATTTAAAACCAGTTCTAACCCGTTCTAACTTATCATAATATCATTGAATGCTCAAGTAATTTGTTCCGCTGTCCAGATAAGTTCAAGACAAAAGAGAACATCGAGAGACAGCTAAAAGATCTGGATCTGCCATTGTTTGATCTGCTGACAATCACTACTGCCACTTACAATTTCTCGTCAAATAGTAAAATTGGACATGGTGCTTTTGGACCTGTATACAAGGTAATTTAAAATTTAAGCACCTATCACAAAAACGAAATTGCTTTGAAAACATCTACTCATATTAATCCAATCACACAGGGAAAATTGGCCGATGGACAAGAAATTGCTGTGAAGAGACTTTCAAGCAGTTCTGGGCAAGGAATAACGGAGTTCGTAACAGAAGTAAAATTGATTGCAAAGCTTCAACACCGAAATCTTGTAAAGCTTCTTGGTTTTTGCATTAAACGACAAGAAAAAATACTAGTATATGAATACATGGTTAATGGAAGCCTAGACTCCTTTATTTTTGGTACGTAATATGAAGAATGCTTTCATAATTCGATTAAGTGGACTTGCATGTTTGTTTGTTTGTTTTGCTTTTTAATTCCAGTCACAATTAGCGGCTCTTTAATCTTGAATATCTTATATTGAATGAATAGCTTGCTTTGTAAAATCACAGATAAAATAAAGGGTAAATTTCTGGATTGGCCTCGACGCTTCCACATAATATTTGGAATAGCTCGAGGACTTCTGTATCTTCATCAAGATTCTCGATTAAGGATTATCCATAGAGATCTCAAAGCAAGTAACGTTTTACTTGATGAAAAGTTAAATCCAAAAATATCAGATTTTGGAATGGCTAGAGCTTTTGGAGGAGACCAAACTGAAGGAAACACAAATAGAGTTGTTGGGACTTAGTGAGTGTTTGACTAACTATACTGCAGCACATTCATCAATATTTATTTATTCAAATTGTGTGATCTGAATTTTTTTTCTCTAATTTTTCTTCCAGTGGATACATGGCCCCAGAGTATGCTGTTGATGGGCTATTTTCAATCAAATCTGACGTTTTTAGCTTTGGTATTATGTTGTTGGAGATTATATGTGGTAACAAAAATAGAGCTCTCTGTCATGGAAACCAGACACTTAACCTTGTTGGTTATGTAAGCGCTCAAATAACTCATTGTTTATCTATGTTGAGTTTAAACATGTATAATTAACTCTTTCTTTCCTCCTTTATGCTCAGGCATGGACACTTTGGAAAGAGCAAAATGTTTTACTGTTGATTGACTCAAGCATAAAGGATTCGTGTGTCATTCCAGAAGTACTGCGATGCATCCATGTTAGTCTCTTGTGTGTGCAACAATACCCAGAGGATAGGCCATCTATGACCTTCGTAATTCAAATGTTAGGGAGTGAGACGGAACTGATGGAGCCAAAAGAGCCTGGTTTCTTTCCAAGGAGGATTTCAGATGAAGGAAATTTAAGCACAATTCCAAATCATATGTCTTCGAATGAAGAATTAACCATTACCTCGTTAAATGGCCGGTGAAAATTATTGAATCGTTTGAATATATTACACTTAAGCTCAATTTGCCTTGCAAGTACATTAAATAGTACCAAAGGATTTTGGTTTCAAACCTGTTCAGTTGTTTTGATGAATTTGGATAGTTACGTATAAAAATTTGGTCACAAAAGGTTTTAAAAGTGATATTATCTTTTTTCTTGGGAAAAAGACTGATTCATGTCGTGGTAGATGCTTCACTCTGCATTCTTCAAGCGGAGTCCATTACTACATGGGAGGACCTTCGCCACAAATTCTATGTTAGTCTCTTAATGGTGGGACAGTACTGAAAGAATAGACCTTCCATGACCTTAGTTTTTATTAATGTTAAGGAGTAAGGGTCTGTTTGGGTAATACAGTACATGCCATATAAAGTATAAAATAATTCATAAAATATAGCAATACATCTTAAAGTAATAGAATTTCCTTGTTATGAACCAAGCTCACTCACCTTTCAAGTTAGGAATAATAAAGTGCATGCCATATATGATTTACTTAATTTATTTCACAAACTGATTTTCAACGTTTATCTAATAAGGAAATGGCCATTTGGCTGGTTAAACTCTGATACGTGTGTTTTGTACGCAAACCCAATCCACTTGAAACATTTTCTGAAATGAAATCTGGTTCTTTAGGCTCAACCAATTCCATTTCCCTCCTAACATTAAAATCAGAGTCCATGGTAGGCCTATGATCTGGGTGCTGCTGCGCACACAAGAGACTAACATGCATGCAGCCGAATACCTCTGATACAACGTATGAGTCCCCCAAGTTGGAGTCAATCAATTCTAAAGCTCTGTACGCTTTCCACATTCTCCATGCCTGAATCACAAAATCAAAATTATTTGTTATGCTTCAATTTGGCATAAATAATATTTCTCTTGCCACGTATTACGTCCAACAATAAAAAGCCAAAGCTAAAGACATCAAATTTCACCTAAAACAACTCGTCGACAACTTATTCTGGTGCCATGTACCCACTACAACATTAGCTTAAGTTAGTAATCTATATGTAAAATAATAATAATATGGTAATTGATATATATTTAGAAACTTACAAATAGGCACTTTTGTTATGGTTCAAATTAGAATGGAGTGACTCAGCTAGATTCTGGAAGGGAACTGTTAGATTTCTGTTACGATGCTCTTGGATTTATATTCTGTTTCTTAGCTGATAGGAACGCAAGTGCCGATGCTTATATATCTCTGTAAATCCGTTGGAAGGGTAATGAGAAATTAAGTCTATTATTCGCCTCTTGTTTCCCTTTTCTTTAGGAGGCCCTCTGTCCTCAAAATCAGAGAATAAACCCACATCAATACGTGAACCCCTGAGCAACTCCACGAATTATGTGAAACTGCTGAGGTCAATCTAATAATTTACCTTTTGTCATCTGGTTTATTCAAAGCAAAGATGTCGGTCAACAATTACATATAGAAGCTAAATATGATGTTCATATATCATTGAAGTAATAAAATTCTAGTCCAACCAAATATAAACTTTTGTTTTCGATATTCAATACCAAAATTGAGGAAGTCTAGGCAGCTGTTGGCCATATTCATAAACAAGTATTTGTTCTTATCCCTGAACGCAACAACCAAGAAGCTTTACAAGATTTCGGTTTTGCAATTAGTTTTACTTCATTTATGAACTCAGTCCTTCCTTGACCCGAGAAGCCTGAAAGTCTCTTCACAGCTATTTGTTATCCATCAGCAAATTTTCCCTGTATCTATTGGTTACTAAATGCTATGCAGAATATTATTACTTGTCTTGTTGCTTTTCTCTTGTAATAATAATACTCAAATAGTAATGAATTACCCAATATACTTCGCAGCAAAAGGTAAACGTAGAAAGACAAAACTAACTACCTAATATACAGGTCCAAAACCACCTTCTCCAAGCTAATGTCCTCTGAGAAGTCATTTGAGGCAATATCAATTGCTTGCAGATTACACAACGAGAGATCCAGATCTTCCACTTCTTCTGGTGTTCTCTCTACCAAAATGGAGAAAATCCATAAGCAATATGATTTTATATTATTCATTTTAAGTTAAAATATAATTTTGACCCCTAATAAATACCTGATTATTGTGTTTGTTTTTTAATAAAAAAATTTCTTTGTGTATAGTCCCTAGTAAAACAACAATTTTATTTTTTATACTTGATTTTTTTATTACATCATAAATTAGTAAATTTTATTTTTTCTCTCTAATAAATTTTATTCATTTGTTATTAGTCCATGTATTCGGGGACCAAAAATAAAATTATTTTATTAGAGATCCAAAACAAAATCAGTTCATTTAATAGGGATTAAAAAAATATCAAAAAACAAAAACAAAATTATTGTTTTAGTTAATTTGTTATTAGTCCATTTTATCATGAAAAAAACAAATTTATTAGAAAATAAACATAAAATTCATTAATATATGAAGTACCAAAAACATATTTTAATTTTAATTTGTATAATAAAAAGTTTATATAAACAAACACAGTCCTAGACTAGGCAAGAGAAGTTAATATTATATATTCAATTATATGTACAAAGATGCTATTTGTTATATATTCATTATTATGTGTTGATTATATAAAAAAAATGACGATTAACTGTGTTTTCATTTGAAATGTTTATATATATATATATATATATGCAACCATCTATTATGATTAAAATATAAAGTTTGTTTTTCATTATATATTCTCGTGTAATTATAGATTGTTATATGATTTGAAATTGCTGAGTTTTTTATAGGATTTAATTATCAATTTTGTTCCCGAATTATTAAAAGGTTAAATTTAATCCTCAAATTCCAAAAAAAAAATAAATTAATTTGGTTTTTTCCATTAAATTGGTGATGATGGCATTAAGGTAAAAATTTTGGGGGTTTTATTTGTAAATAGAAGCCCCCAAAAACATCAGTTTTCCAACAAACCAATGTTGTGTTTGACGGACAACATCAATTTTTCTAAAATGTTATTTTTTATATTTTTTTTAATATTCTGTCTATTTTTGTAATTATCTTGATTGACCTGCAAATTGAAAAGTAGAACCAGACCATACAATTTTTATGAAGCAATTTAAATTTTGTTCATAATATATAATTGAATATTGACACTGAATTATAAGAAAAATAAAAGTCAATATATAAAATCATTTGTAACATAATGTAAATTAACATAATAACTACTCTACAATTCTAAAATTACTTAAACTCCTAGTGTTTGATTTTCACTTGATAATATATTGTCCATTTAATGTGAATTGTCTTCCTTTTCTCTGGTTCCAATGATCTTTAACCAGTAAAATATTGCATGATATAATAAAACATAAGTTAATATATAAATGTAAATAATAACAATTGTAAGAAACTAAATTAGTTTTGAAGTAAACAATTACCGTTTTCCATTTATCCTTGAAACCTCCTAGGACTATTGTTGACTCCCAATGCATTACGTAGCACCCGCACTCAGTATTTCCTTTTTGCTTATTATACTAAATTGAATAGGATAATTAGATATTCAAAGTTAAAGAAGCATAATAAAATTTAATTTTTTAGACATGAAACATTATGTAAATGACTTACTGTAACTACAATCCTTATAGCAATAACCTTGGATTTACATCCTTGATTGTCGTTGAATAAATTACTTACTTTAACTACAATCCATCTCGTAGTAACCTTGGATATACTTCATTAACTGTCGTTGAATCCCTACAAAGAACTGATTAATTAAAAGAAACATGCATGCGTATTATACAATCAAAATATTGATGTCAAATTGTAATCATAAATTAAATGTATTACCAAATACAACTGACCTATTAATAATTTATTTGAAGTAGTTGTCGGGCCTATTCTGCAAGGAACAAAACAGATGACAACATTGTCCTTAGCCAAAATGAGACCATTTGCCAATGTGCACTGCATTGGAGAATATTAAGTTATTATAAAGCATGCATGATTTAAATTGATTTGTTCAATTTAACTTACCCATTCAAGTAGGCTCCTAGGTACACATCTCTTTATGAATTATACATCCATTAATTTCTTAATATATTCTTCTAATTCAAATTGTGATTGCCAATATCTTTGTACAAACTATGGCTCGAGGAATCCATACACATCGGCATTTCCCGCTCGTATAGTTGTCTCAGTCCCTGTTAAAATATAGTAAATTATGCACGAATATAAAACAATTTGTTAGGTAATATACAATAATGTAAAGTGACTTACATAATCCCTAATTGTGTAACAAAGATGCTCAGACATTGACCATTGTGAGCTTTTTCAAAAAACTCTTCATGCTTTATGTACAATGGGAAGTTATCATTATAATCCCCAAACACGCTAGAATCCCACGACACCTGCAACGGCTTGAGAAAAAGTTGCGGGATGGTCAATGTCATCGGGTAGAGGGGATCGACGTTAGGATTTTACATATCTACAGGTTTCGACAGTCCTTTAACTACCTATTTATCCTACATAATTAATAAAAATTAAGCGAATGACAGTCAAAACTTGCTTTGTAACAAATCCTTTATTAGTAATTATGAAAAAAACACAAAATGAAATACCTATTCTGAAAAAGGCTTTACAAGATGTGTCGACCAAGCAAGGAAGTTGTTAAGTGTCTGTCCCATTAACCGAACCTCTTGAATGGGTATAGGAATGCAAGCATCAGCATCTCAAACTTTCTTAACGCTGACCTTCACTTGATCATCGCCCAAAGGAACATTGTGGGCAGTCATCGACCCTTCATAAACTCT
Source organism: Glycine max (assembly GCF_000004515.6). NCBI lineage: Eukaryota > Viridiplantae > Streptophyta > Magnoliopsida > Fabales > Fabaceae > Glycine > Glycine max. The sequence continues at coordinate 17,299,213 of NC_038248.2, read as the reverse complement.
TCCAAGAGCAATAAGTCGAGGAGGACTGCCATTGACATACAACTCACATTTGTCCGAGTCTCCCATTTTTGGGTCATGCCCTGAGGGATTGACACAACTTTCCTTTGTGCTAACACGAGTGGCAGAATAACTAACCTCAGCCTCAAGAGGTTGTGCGAGTTCCTGTGATTGTATCTGCGACTGCATCTAGCTGAAGAATATCATTAATTGTTAAGTCACTTTTTGTGTGATTGACTCTTCTAGCTGGTCTCTAATCTTTTGTGTCAGCTACTCTAGATCTTTAGCAGCCATAGATGAAGAGGTGTGGGAGCCCCTTGAAGCTAGTCCAAAGTAGTTTTTGATCGTGACACCGACTCTAGCATCACGAACACAACCAGGGTGCTCTAGTTGCCCAATAGCAACTGTTAGTACATCCTAACGTCCCTAGGCAACAAAGCTTCCCTGTAGGGTCTGCTCTTCCAAGGAATCCTGTAGTCAACAGATTAAACAAATTTGGTTTACACATCCAACAATTATTATAAAAATTGACCACTAACAAATGATAGTCACTTACAATCACACCTGTAATTTCCTATACTGCCTCCAACGTCATTTAACCTGATTTTTTTGTGCGGGTCATCATCCACTTCATGTGTCATCTAATGGGAGATGGAGGATAAATAACAATGTTAGTGCTCCTGGATTGGGCTGCTTCTTCCAATTGTTTCTTTTGGTTCTCCTCCATCAACTTTTTTTCTTGAAAATCAAAATCCCCCATGAAACAACATGTGAGGGGTAGTGTTTTCTTTCTGAATGGCACGTGCCTTCTTTCGAACATCCTGTGACAATAACACACTCCTTACGTGAATTGTATTAAGTTAAGTTATGTGATAAATATATTTATAATGTATTTTGCTTGTGTTTGTTTATGTGTATTTTATTTAGAAATATGATAACTCACTCCTTACGTGTTATTTGTGTTTGAATCTTATGATGATCTTGAATCTTGTGTTCATGGGAGCAGATTACTGGGTGAATGACTTTAAAAAATCTCGTGTTAGAGGATATTGAGACACAATGCTCTGATAAAATGTGACATTAAGACATGAGTTTATGTTTTAATTGCATGATGTTCTAAACATGTATTTTACTTTAATTTATTATATTACTTAATTTGAGTTCTTTTGTAAACTTGAACGATTTTATTTTGAGTCAAAAATATTATTAATAAGTTTTAATTGATAGTGAAATGAATGTGATTCTTTTAATCATGTGAATTGGATTAAGTAATTTAAATAAAATTGGTTTAATTAAATTCTAAATTTTTAATATATTTTTCTTGATTATATGTATGCTGGGGTAAAGAATATTAAACAAAATCAAGATCAAACATTCCTATGGTGAACTCTAAGGTCTTGTCGTCACTGATTGACTGTGACACGCTGACGATAACTGCGGAAATTTTTAGAGAAGGAACAAACATGTAACCAACAATAATCAAGACGAAAAACATTTTCAGGTAAGTCAATCGTACTTCATAAACGCATATTATAGGATGTTCCTTCCCACTTAGTCAACCTACACACGCGTTTAGCAACACATGATTTTTCTTTGATATAATTTTTTTTCAGTTAATATATTTTTATTCGTTGAAAAATTGTCAAATTTTATCTTAGGTTCCTAATAATTTTTTTTTATTGAGTCATGATTTTTCTTGAACTTTTTGTATTTTGTCCCTAAAATTCCGTTGGGCCATTTAAGTGGTCCCTCAAATACTTTCAATTTTTTTTATCCCTTAAATATGTTTGGATTTTTCTTTTGATATATCCCTCAAATTTTATTACCACAACCACTAGATGACGTGCAAATCTAACATAGTGCCAGTGTAATTAATGACAAGGAGCACCACATCAGCCATGTTCTAGCCAATCACCACATGACAAGTGACAATTTTCTCTATCTTGTAGAATCTCTCTACTGTTTGATTGGAATCATATCTAACGTAATAGTACAGCATAATTTAAACTTTTCTCTAGGGTTGACGGTAGGAATACAATGACATTATTTTCGTAGAGCATTTGATAGACAATCAAAGTCTTTACTCCATTGCCGTACCTGTATATTTAAACTTTCTATTAATTTTTTAAAAGTAAGACCCACCCACGTTATATCACTACTTGTGTACTAGTCAAAATTCTCGGGTTCATTTCTTAAACACCTAGATATGAGTAGAATGATAGACGAGTAATATTCTCAACCGTGGTTTAAAAATAACTCTTATCTTCTATGGTTCCAATCTAAAGCAAACTTTTCTACATCATCTTTGAGAACTATAGGATGTTTGCATAGAGTTCTTTCACCATGTTCTTCAATCATGCAAAAACAAATTGAAATTCCTAGTTAAATTTACGTTTAGTTTCCATAATCCATACTGCACTTACCGTATCTTGACTCCTTTTAAATTCTTCAGGACTTTTCTCAACTGTTTATGCCAATTCTAAGTTATTTAAATCTGTTATTTTTTGTCACTCAATCAACCGTTCCTAATAAAGCTTAATTCATAGCCACTGGATCACGAAGCAAAAACACAATGTCCCATCTCTTAATACCAAACAATTGTCACGCACAATTTTACTCTTTTTTTTTTTTTTGGAGGGGGGACTGGAGTGAGGTACAAATCCGATCATTTCTTTGAAGTTTAATTTTATTTTGGTGTATTTTGTTCTGTTACATTGAATTTAAAATGTCTTATTTTGATTTTTAATATTTTCAAAAATATTTTAATTTGATTTTCTTTTCTAATTTTTTGTTAAAAATATTAATGTTTTGTTAATTTTTTAATTTTAAAATAATGATGACTAAAAATTATCAATATTTTATATTATTTTAAAAATTAAAATCACGAAAAAAACATCTCCTCCCTTTCTCTTTCACACCTTCAAATCCTAGGTCACCAAAAACCCAAAACCGCACATTGCAATATTCATAACACGACTCAATTCCAAAGTAAATGCACATGTTTTTTTCTTCCACTCACCAAAGTCCAAATCAACCTCCAATTTCAGCGTTGGCGTGCTGGACAGAGTAACTACTGATGACCTGTCATATATTAAATTTAAATAATTACAAAAATATAAATTATTGATCAACTAATAAATTATTATTAAATAAATATAACTTATTTCATATATGAGCTCATTTATTATCAAATTACCTTCTATAACTCTAATAAGTATGTATTCACTCACAAATGAAAAATAATTTTATTAAGATATATCAAATAATAAACATATTTTACTAAAAAAATAATGCAAAATTTGAAGTTTGAATATACAAGTACAACTACGTGGAGTAAAAACTTTAATTTCTATCATCTATCATATACTAAAAATTAATGTCATTGTATTCGTACTGTCACATTAGCAATAAAATTTAAATCACAGGTTATTATAAAGTCCGGCACCTAATCAATCTATACATGACACATTGCAAAATGACCCGTTCAGCATACAAAAGCTATGAAAAGTAAAATATTTTAGCACCCGCGACGTGTTGACTTTGACTGACTTAAACATGGCTGATGTGGTTGATCAAGACAGTAACATAGTGTTTTTCCATGGGTAAGATACTTTGCAAGTATAAATTAAATTATAAAAAAATACGAATTTAGTCTTTATATTTTTAATCAAATGTGATCAAAGTTTTATTTTTTATATAAAATGTCTTTAAATCTAAAAAAAATGTAGATTTAGTCTTTCTTTTTTAAAAAATTATCATAGTTTAAAAAATTAGGAACGACTAAATTAACATATTTTTTCGTTTAAGAACTAAATTAATTTTTATAAAAATATAAGAATCTTGATGTAGGTACATTTGACTAAATGGGAACGAGGAACAGTCTCCGCTCATCTTGAATTGTGCACACTTATAGATGATGACACGGTTAGCTGAATCAGTATCAGTAGTATCCAATGGAAATTTTTTCTTTCTTGATTTTTATTGTTTCTTATATGCTCGTTCCATCTCTCAAAATTTCGGCAGCTACCCTCAGTGTGTCACAGTATGTCACAGACGGTGAGACCTTGGTGTCCAACAGTGGAGTTTTTGAGCTTGGTTTTTTCAGCCCGGGAAAATCCACAAAGCGTTACCTGGGGATTTGGTATAAAAATATTACTAGTGATAGAGCTGTTTGGGTTGCAAACCGGGAAAACCCTATCAATGATTCCTCAGGCATCTTAACATTCAGCACCACAGGCAATCTTGAGCTCAGACAAAATGACTCCGTTGTTTGGTCTACTAACTATAAAAAACAAGCACAGAATCCAGTAGCAGAGCTCTTAGACACTGGAAATTTTGTGGTAAGAAATGAGGGAGACACAGATCCAGAAACGTACTCGTGGCAAAGCTTTGACTATCCTTCAGATACACTTTTGCCCGGAATGAAGTTGGGATGGGACCTCAGAACCGGTCTGGAACGCAAACTAACGTCTTGGAAGAGTCCTGATGATCCATCTGCTGGAGATTTCTCTTGGGGTCTAATGCTCCATAATTATCCTGAGTTTTATCTGATGATTGGAACACACAAGTACTACCGCACTGGACCATGGAATGGACTTCATTTCAGTGGATCATCAAACCGAACTCTAAATCCGCTGTATGAGTTCAAGTATGTCACTACAAATGATCTCATTTACGCCTCCAATAAGGTTGAGATGTTCTACTCGTTTAGCCTCATCAAGAATAGTTCTATCGTCATGATAGTCAACATAAATGAAACCATGTCTGACATCCGAACCCAAGTATGGTCGGAGGTCAGGCAAAAGTTGCTGATTTATGAAACTACCCCAAGAGATTACTGTGATGTGTATGCAGTCTGTGGAGCCTACGCGAATTGCAGGATTACAGACGCGCCTGCTTGCAATTGTTTAGAAGGATTCAAACCAAAGTCACCACAAGAATGGAGCTCAATGGATTGGAGCCAAGGATGTGTCCGACCTAAACCATTAAGCTGCCAAGAAATCGACTACATGGATCACTTTGTTAAATATGTAGGACTTAAGGTACCAGATACTACATATACTTGGCTGGATGAGAATATTAATTTAGAGGAATGCAGACTTAAATGCTTGAATAATTGCTCTTGCATGGCCTTTGCTAATTCAGACATAAGAGGAGGAGGTAGTGGTTGTGTCCTTTGGTTTGGCGATCTAATTGACATCAGACAGTATCCAACTGGCGAGCAAGATCTATATATCCGGATGCCTGCTAAGGAGTCCAGTAAAGAATTTATTACAAATCTTTTTCCTCAATACTTCCATAATTATTTTGTAGCAAAATACAAGATAATTGTTTAGATCTGAGAATTAATTTCATGCTTTTATGTTTGATCATAGTCAACCAAGAAGAACATGGACACAACAGCGTGAAGATAATAATTGCTACAACAATTGCTGGAATCAGTGGGATACTTTCATTTTGCATTTTTGTCATATACAGAGTCCGAAGGAGCATTGCTGGTAAACTGTTCACCCATATTCCTGCCACTAAAGTCATGACAGTTCCTTTCTATATATATGGGTTGGAGAATTTAAGGCCAGGTGGCATTTTAACATTGCAATGAATCTCATGGGTTTAATAAAAGGAGTCTCAACTCGCTACAAATTAATGAAATTGAGTTCACACAATATGTTTGATGTTTTCGTCTCTAATTGAATATTGTATATTTCTATATTTAAAACTAGTTCTAACCCGTTCTAACTTATCATAATATCATTGAATGCTCAAGTAATTTGTTCCACTGTCCAGATAACTTCAAGACAAAAGAGAACATCGAGAGACAGCTAAAAGATCTGGATCTGCCATTGTTTGATCTGCTAACAATCACTACTGCCACTTACAATTTCTCGTCAAATAGTAAAATTGGACATGGTGGTTTTGGACCTGTATACAAGGTAATTTAAAATTTAAGCACCTATCACAAAAACGAAATTGCTTTGAAAACATCTACTCATATTAATCCAATCACACAGGGAAAATTAGCCGATGGACAACAAATTGCTGTGAAGAGACTTTCAAGCAGTTCTGGGCAAGGAATAACGGAGTTCGTAACAGAAGTAAAATTGATTGCAAAGCTTCAACACCGAAATCTTGTAAAGCTTCTTGGTTTTTGCATTAAACGACAAGAAAAAATACTAGTATATGAATACATGGTTAATGGAAGCCTAGACTCCTTTATTTTTGGTACGTAATATGAAGAATGCTTTCATAATTCGATTAAGTGGACTTGCATGTTTGTTTGTTTGTTTTGCTTTTTAATTCCAGTCACAATTAGCGGCTCTTTAATCTTGAATATCTTATATTGAATGAATAGCTTGCTTTGTAAAAACACAGATAAAATAAAGGGTAAATTTCTGGATTGGCCTCGACGCTTCCACATAATATTTGGAATAGCTCGAGGACTTCTGTATCTTCATCAAGATTCTCGATTAAGGATTATCCATAGAGATCTCAAAGCAAGTAACGTTTTACTTGATGAAAAGTTAAATCCAAAAATATCAGATTTTGGAATGGCTAGAGCTTTTGGAGGAGACCAAACTGAAGGAAACACAAATAGAGTTGTTGGGACTTAGTGAGTGTTTGACTAACTATACTGCAGCACATTCATCAGTTTATTTATTTATTCAACTTGTGTGATCTGAATTTTTTTTTCTCTAATTTTTCTTCCAGTGGATACATGGCCCCAGAGTATGCTGTTGATGGGCTATTTTCAATCAAATCTGACGTTTTTAGCTTTGGTATTTTGTTGTTGGAGATTATATGTGGTAACAAAAATAGAGCTCTCTGTCATGGAAACCAGACACTTAACCTTGTTGGTTATGTAAGCGCTCAAATAACTCATTGTTTATCTATGTTGAGTTTAAACATGTATAATTAACTCTTTCTTTCCTCCTTTATGCTCAGGCATGGACACTTTGGAAAGAGCAAAATGTTTTACAGTTGATTGACTCAAGCATAAAGGACTCGTGTGTCATTCCAGAAGTACTGCGATGCATCCATGTTAGTCTCTTGTGTGTGCAACAATACCCAGAGGATAGGCCATCTATGACCTTGGTAATTCAAATGTTAGGGAGTGAGACGGACCTGATTGAGCCAAAAGAGCCTGGTTTCTTTCCAAGGAGGTTTTCAGATGAAGGAAATTTAAGCACAATTCCTAATCATATGTCTTCGAATGAAGAATTAACCATTACCGCGTTAAATGGCCGGTGAAAATTATTGAATCGTTTGAATGTATTACGCTTAAGCACAATTTGACTTGCAAGTACATTAAATAGTACCAAAGGATTTTGGTTTCAAACCTGTTCAGTTGTTTTGATGTATTTGGATAGTTACGTATAAAAATTTGGTTACAAAAGGTTTTAAAAGTGATATTATCTTTTTTCTTGGGAAAAAAAGACTGATTCATGTCATGGTAGATGCTTCACTCTCCATTCATCAAGCGCAGTCCATTACTACATGGGAGGACCATCGCCACAAATTCTATGTTAGTCTCTTAATGGTGCGACAGTACTGGAAGAATAGACCTTCCATGACCTTAGTTTTTATTAATGTTAAGGAGTAAGGGTCTGTTTGGGTAATACAGTACATGCCATATAAAGTATAAAATAATTCATAAAATATAGCAATACATCTTAAAGTAATAGAATTTCCTTGTTATGAACCAAGCTCACTCACCTTTCAAGTTAGGAATAATAAAGTGCATGTCATATATGATTTACTTAATTTATTTCACAAACTGATTTTCAACGTGGATCTAACAAGGAAATGGCCATTTGGCTGGTTAAACTCTGATACGTGTGATTTGTACGCAAACTCAATTCACTTGAAACATTTTCTGAAATGAAATCTGGTTCTTTAGGCTCAACCAATTCCATTTCACTCCTAACATTAAAATCAGAGTCCATGGTAGGCCTATGATCTGGGTGCTGCTGCGCACACAAGAGACTAACATGCATGCAGCCGAATACCTCTGATACAACGTATGAGTCCCCAATGTTGGAGTCAATCAATTCTAAAGCTCTGTATGCTTTCCGCATTCTCCATTCCTGTATCACAAAATCAAAATTATTTGTTATGCTTCAATTTGGCATAAATAATATTTGGCATCATAAATTGAAAATTGTTTTAAGTTCTTTCTTGACCAACAAGATTAAGAGCGGTATCTATGTAATAATACGTTTTATTTCTCTTGCCATGTATTACGTCCAACAATAAAAAGCCAAAGCTAAAGACATCAAATTTTACCTAAAACAACTCATCGACAACTTATTCAGGTGCCATGTACCCACTACAAAAACCCATTAGCTTAAGTTAGTAATCTATATGTAAAATAATAAGAATATGGTAATTGATATATATTTAGAAACTTACAAATAGGCACTTTTGTTATGGTTCAAATTAGAATGGAGTGACTCAGCTAGATTCTGGAAGGGAACTGTTAGATTTCTGTTACGATGCTCTTGGATTTATATTCTGTTTCTTAGCTAATAGGAACGCATGTGCCCATGCTTATATATCTCTGTAAATCCGTTGGAAGGTGTTACGAACAGCAATCCTGAACCGCAAGCTTCAAGGCCCAATGGAGATGGAAGCCCGAGAATGGCTTCAGGAAGGCCCAGGAGAGGGAGTAACATCCCTAGTTACTTGAGGGACTACGAGCTTCAAGTCTAAGAAGCTCTCGCAGGATTTGCAGAAGCAAGGATGGTGCTTGGGATACTCTAGAAGTTGAGGGGTACTTGTGTAATAAAGCTGTTAGGCCGTTAGGTTGTTAGGTTGTTACGCAACTAACGGAATGTATAAAAGCTGGGAATGAGCTTATGAAAGCATGATGAATAATACGTATAGTTTCTCTCCCTTAATCTCTCTCTCTCTTACTTCTTCTTCCTCGCGTAGCTAGGGACGTTCGTGGAGGTCACCACTAACATTGGTGCTTTCATTGAATCCTCTCCGCCATGGCTGAAGCTACACGTTCGAAAACCAGCATGGAGCGCTGGGAAGATGCATTCGCAAAGCTCTCCGTGTCCATGACTTCGAAGTTCGATGAACTTCTCAGTCGCATGAACCAGTTAGAAACTTCTCACGCCAACTCCCATGCTCCTCCGTCATTTGTTGCTGCTTCAACGGCGGCCACCTCCAACGCAGCTTATAGATTGAAGTTGGAGGTTCCGCGATTTGATGGATCAGATCCTGAAGGGTGGATATTCAAGGTGGCACAGTTCTTTGAGTATCACGCGATGCCGGAGCATGATCACCTGACGATAGCGTCCTTCTATATGGAAGGCCCGACTTTAGCATGGTTCCAATGGATGTATCGAAGTGACCAACTCTCCTTGTGGTCATCCTTTCTACATGCCATCCACGCAAGGTTCTCGTCTTAAGCTTATGAAGATCCTACAGGAGTCTTGTGCAAGCTAACACAGAGATCCACGGTATCGGCATACCTCTCGGAATTTTAAGCTCTCGTTAACAGAGTTATCGGACTTCCGGCACCGTTTGTCTTGAGTTGCTTTATATCTGGTCTTGGCCCTGCGATTCAAAGGGAGGTACAAGTGATGCAACCGCATTCACTGGCCCAGGCAGTTTCGTTTGCACGTCTCCATGAAGAAAAGCTTCTCGACAGTCGTCGGCAGGGGAGTAAACCTCCATCCTCGTCAACTCTGGGGATGAATACCACGCGCCCTTCACCTCCCTTGAATGGACCTCTACAAGAATCATCACTATTGCCCTCTGCGAGCAGACCTCGCTCTGCCTCCATCCCTTTCAAAAGATTAACACCAGCTGAGCTCGCCCTCCGCCGTGAACAAGGTTTATGTTTCAATTGCGACGAAAAATATTCGAGAGGACATAAATGCGCATCCTCTTTATTCTTGTTTGTCATAGGAGAAGATGACGATAACCGTGATATGGATCCCGGACCTTCACTGTTACCTCCTTCCCCGCAGGAACCATCATCGGCATAGATTAGTTTACATGCTTTATCAGGTCAAGGAGCACCGGAAACCTTGCGCCTCACTGGTCTGATCCACGATCATCGAGTTCAAATTCTGATAGATGGAGGAAGTACACACAACTTCCTACAATAGGAGTTGGTGTCTTCTCTTCAATTACGGCCACACGAGACCTCCACGCTACGAGTAACAGTTGGTAATGGTGGAGAATTGCAGTGCAACCAGGTATGCACAAATATTTTTGTGAAAATCCAGAAGCATGAGTTTCAGGTAGACTTCCACGTCCTGCCAATTCGAGGGGCTGATGTTGTATTGGGAGTCCAATGGCTCAAGGCGTTAGGACCAGTCCTAACAGACTACACTGCGCTTACAATGAAGTTCATCTACAACTGACAGTTGATTGAATTCATAGGAGATCGTGACACGTCCCTACATATGATCTCACCCTCTCAGTTACGACGACTGGTTGACACAGGTAACACCAACACTTTCTTTCATATTAAAATGGAATCTCTCGCGGAGACGCCACTACCTATTCCCCACCCGATATCAGCAATACAAAGACTCCTCACCAAACACTCCTTTCTCTTCCAACCATTATCAACCTTACCCCCGTCGAGACCAACAGATCACGCTATTACCCTTCTTCCTCACTTAGCCCCGGTTAACGTGAAACCCTATTGTTACCCACACTTTCAAAAGCAAGAAATAGAAACCCAGGTCACAGCTATGCTCAGGCAAGGCCATATACAACACTGTTAGAGCCCGTTTTCATCTCCAGTACTATTGGTTAAGAAACGCGATGGAACTTGGCGTTTCTGCGTGGATTACAGGGCGCTTAACACGATCACAGTTTGTGATCGTTTCCCCATTCCGACGGTGGATGAGCTTCTGGACGAGCTAGGAGGCGCTGTTTGGTTTTCGAAGCTCAACCTAATGCAAGGTTTATCATCAGATCCTAATGAGAGAGTCCGATATATGCAAAACGGCCTTTCTCAACCATCATGGGCATTACGAATTCCGTGTAATGCCCTTCGGGCTTTGTAATGCACCATCATCGTTCCAAGCAACAATGAACAGGTTGTTTCAGCCTCACTTACGAAAGTATATCATTGTCTTCTTCGATGATATACTGATCTACAGCCGCAGCTTGGATGAGCATCTAAACCACTTGGAAATCGCGTTTCAGGTATTGAAGAGTGGCAAGTTTACTCTTAAATTCACCAAGTGTTCATTTGCGCAGAAACAAATAGACTACTTGGGTCACGTCGTGTCCAGCGATGGCGTTCAACCCGTGCCTGAGAAGATACAAGCTATTCAAACATGGCCTCAACCACGGACAACGCGAGCTTTGCGTGGCTTCCTGGGGTTAGTAGGATTCTATTGCAGGTTTATAAAGGGGTACGCGACGATAGCTAGCCCACTCTCTCAACTATTAACCAAGGCAGAGCTGGTATGGTCACCGGAAGCAGAAAGCGCATTTCAGAGGCTCAAGAATGCAGTCACGACGACGCCGGTGCTTGCTCTCCCAGACTTCACTAAGCCCTTTACGGTGGAAACTGCTGAGGTCAATCTAAACCCTCATCAAAATCAGAGAATAAACCCACATCAATACGTGAAACCCTGAGCAACTCCACGAATTATGTGAAACTGCTGAGGTCAATCTAATACCTTTTGTCATCTGGTTTATTCAAAGCAAAGATGTCGGTCAACAATTACATATAGAAGCTAAATATGATGTTCATATATCATTGAAGTAATAAAATTCTAGTCCAACCAAATATAAACTTTTTTTTTTCGATATTCTATACCAAAATTGAGGAAGTCTAGGAAGCTGTTGGCCATATTCATAAACAAGTATTTGTTCTTATCCCTAAACGCAACAATTGGTTACTAAATGCTATGTGGAATATTATTACTTGTCTTGTTGCTTTTCTCTTGTAATAATAATGCTCAAATAATAATGAATTACCCAGTATACTTCGCAGCAAAAGGTAAATGTAGAAAGACAAAACTAACTACTTAATATACAGGTCCAAAACCACCTTCTCAAAGCTGATGTCCTCTGAGAAGTCATTTGAGGCAATATCAATTGCTTGCAGATTACACAATGAGAGATCCACATCTTCCACTTCTTTTGGTGTTCTCTCTACCAAAATGGAGAAAATCCATAAGCAATACGATTTTATATTATTCATTTTAAGCTAAAATATACTTTTGATTACTAATAAATACCTAATTATTGTGTTTGTTTTCTAATAAAAAAAATTCTTTGTTTGTAGTCCTCAATAAAACAATAATTTTATTTTTGGTACTTGATTTTTTTAGTACATGATAAATTAGTAAATTTTATTTTTGCTCCCTAATAAATTTTATTCATTTGTTATTAGTCCATTTATTCAGGGATCAAAAATAAAATTATCTTATTAGGGATCCAAAACAAAATCAGCTAATTTATTAGGGATTAAAAAAACATAAGGAACAAAAACAAAATTGTTGCTTTAATTCATTTGTTATTAGTCCCTTTTATCATGGACAAAAAAACTATTATTTTATCAGGGACAAAAAAAATTTGCTAATTTATTATGAACTAAAAAAAATCAAGAATCAAAAATAAAATTATTATTTTATTAGAGACTCAATGTAACGAATTTTTTTATTAGAGAATAAACACAAAATTCACTAATTTATTAAAGACGAAAAACATATTTCAAATTTTATTTGTATAATAAAAAGTTTATATAAACAAACACAGTCCTAGACTAGGCAAGAGAAGTTAATATTAACTATTCAATTATATGTATAAAGATGCTATTTGTTGTATATTCATTGTTATGTGTTGATTATATAAAAAAAAATTGACGATTAACTGTGTTTTCATTTGAAATGTTGTATATATATATATATATATATATAGATGCAACCATCTATTATGATTAAAATATAAAGTTTGTTTTTCATTTTATATTCTCGTGTAACTATAGATTGTTATATGATTTGAAATTGCTGAGTTTTTTATAGGATTAATTATCAATTTTGTCCCTGAATTATTAAAAGATTCAATTTAATCCTTGAATTCTTAAAAAAATAAATTAATTTGGTTTTCTTCGTTAAATTGGTGATGATGGCATTAAGGTAAAATTTTTGGGGGTTTCATTTGCAAATAGCAGCGGTTAAAAATTGCTACTATATTTTTTTCTTTTCCTTTCCTTTTTTTTCCTTAGTTATATTTTTTTCCTTTTATTATTACTCTCACCGATTATCACACAAAACATGGAGTTCCTGCGGTGTTCTCGCAACGGCACCTCCGTGACCTCAGGCAGACTCCTTCATCTAGGGCGTCCTCCACAAGTTTGACACCGTTCACATCAAGGCGGACGCCGTCAACTTCAACGCCAAGCATAATTGCTCCTCATTGAGTAGAAGTACCTTTTGCTCGCTGTCGGGTTCTCCTCATTGAGTAGAAGTACCTTTTGCTCACTGTCGAGTTCTCCAAATTCAAGTTACACATCGTCAACCTCGGATCCTCCTCGGAGTGAGAGGGCTTCAAGGAGAAGTCATTTAAGGAGTGGGAAGAGGGAGTGAGTGTTGTGATGTGCGGACAAGGTTGAATCTTGAAAGACACGAAAGCATGGTTCAAGAATGAGAATAGAAATGGGGAGAGAGGAGAAGAGAAAGGAGGAAAGGAAAAAAAAATACAATGATGGTTTTTAGCTACCACTATTTGCAAATGAAACCCCCAAAATTTTTACCTTAACGTCGTGATCTCCAATTTGACAGAAATGACTAAATTGACTCATTTTTTTAAGAAATTGAGAACTAAATTGAATCTTTTAATAAGAATTTAATTTGGACGCACTAATAATGTAATAATGTTTATTGTACGATCAAATTATAGAATCTATAATAATATTATTGATTTTTATAATAATCATTTCAAAAATTATGCTTAGGAGGATTTCTAATTTAGTTAATAGTATATAAAAATTTAACTCTTCTAATATTTGAAACCCATGAATAATTAAAGCACTACTAAAAAATAGACTTTTAACATCAGTTATTAAGGACTTTCAACATCGGTTATTAATCAAAGTTGAAACTAGCAACAATAAAAGTCTCAATGTTAACATCGGTTTTCCAAAATCGATGTTAAGTAAATTACACAACATTGATTTTGAACAAAACCGATGTCATATCATAAAAAATAACAAAAAAATATAAAATATGTAGAAAACCACATTGATTTTTTATGAAAATCGATATTGTTTTTTATTGACAACATTGGTTTTTAGATAACTGATGTTGTTAGTAAAAAAAATATTGATTTTTTTAGAAAAAATGATGTTTTCAGTAAAAAATAACATAGTTTTTTTGAAAAACTGATGTTGTCATTAAAAACATTCATTTTCCAAAAAACTGATGTTGTGTCTGACTGACAACATCGATTTTTCTAAAAAGTCGATGTTGTTTTTTGTATTTTTTTAATATCCTATCTATTTTTGTAATTACCCCAATTGACCTACAAATTGAAAAGCAAAACTAGACCATACAATTTTTATGAAGCAATTTAAATTTTGTCCATAATATATAATTGAATATTGACACTGAATTATAAGAAATATGAAAGTCAATACATAAAATCATTTGTAACATAATGTAAATTAACTTAATAACTACTCTACAATTCTAAAATTATTTAAACTCCCAGTGTTTGATCTTAACTTTCAGATAATATATTGCCCATTGAATGCGAATTATCTTCCTTCTCTCTGGTTCCAATGGTCTTTGATCAGTCAAATATTGCATGATATAATAAAACATAAGTTAATATATAAGTGTAAATAATAACAATTATAAGAAATTGAATATTTTTGAAGTAAACAATTATCGTTTCCCATTTATCCTTGAAACCTCCTAGGACTATTGTTTACCCCCAATGCATTACGTAGTACCACACTCAGTGCTTCCTTTTTGCTTATTATACTAAATTGAATAGGATAATTAGATATTCAAAGTTAAAGAAGCGTAATAAAATTTAATTTTTACAACATGAAACACTATTTAAATGACTTACTTTAACTACAATCCATATAGCAACAACCTTGGATTTACTTCCTTGATTGTCGTTGAATAAATGACTTACTTTAACTACAATCCGTCTAGTAGTAACCTTGGATTTACTTACTTGACTGTCATTGAATTCCTTCAAAGCACTGATTAAGAGAAACATGCATGCGTATTATACAATCAAAATATTAATGTCAAATTGTAATCATAAATTAAATGTATTATCAAATACAACTGACCAATTAATAATTCATTTGAAGTAGTTGTCGGGTCTATTCTACAAGGAACAAAATAGATGACAACATTGTCCTTAGCCAAAATGAGACCATTTGCCAATGTGCACTGCATTTGAGAACATTAAGTTATTATAAAGCATGCATGATTTAAATTGATTTGTTTAGTTTAACTTACCCATTCAAGTAGGTTCCTAGGTACACATCTCTTTATGAATTATACATCCATTAATTTCTTAATATAATTTTCTAATTCAAATTGTGATTGCCCATATCTTTGTATAGACTGTGGCTCGAGGAATCCAAACACATCGGCATTTCTTGCTCAAATAGTTGTCTCCATCCCTGTTAAAATATAGTAAATTATGCATGAATATAAAACAATCAGTTAGGTAATATACAATAATGTAAAGTGACTTACATAATCCCTAATTGTATAACAGAGATGCTCAGACATTGACCACTGTGAGCTTTTTCAAAAAAAATCTTCATGCTTTATGTACAATGGGAAGTTATCATTATATCCCCCAAACACGCTAGAATCTCACGACACCTACAACGACTTGAGGAAAAGTTGTGGGATGATCAATGTCATCGAGTAGAGGGGATCGACGTTAGGATCTGACATATCTACAGGTTTCGTCGATCCTTCAACTACCTATTTTATCCTACACAATTAATAAAATTAAGCGAATGACAGTCAAAAATTGATTTGCAAAAAATCCTTTATTAGTCATTATGAATAAAAAAACAAAATGAAATACCTATTATGAAAAAGGCTTTACAAGATGTGTCGGCCAAGCAAGGAAGGTGTTAAGTGCATGTCCTATTAACCAAACCTCTTGAGTGGGTATAGGAACGCGAGCATCAGCATCTCGAACTTCCTCAACTCTGACCTTCACTTGATCATCGCCCAAAGGAATGTTGTGGGCAGTCGTCGACCCCTTATAAAATCTTCCAAGAGCAATAAGTCAGGGAGGATTGTCATCGACATATAACTCACATTTGTTTGAGTCTCCCATTTTTGGGTCATACCCTGAGGGATTGACACAACTTTCCTTTGTGCTAACACGAGCAACAAAATGACTAACCTCAACCTCAAGAGGCTATGCGAGTCCCTGTGATTGCATCTGCGACTGCATCTAGCTGAAGAATATCATTAATTGTTGTGTTACTTTTTGTGTGATCGACTCTTCCAATTGGTCTCTAATCTATTGTGTCAGCTACTCTAAGTCTTTAGCAGCCGTAGATGAAGAGGTGCGGGAGCCCTTTGAAGCTAGTCCAAAGTAGTTTTTGATCGTGACACTAACTCCAGCATCACAGACACAACCAGGGTGCTCTGGTCACCCAATAGCAACTGTCAATACATCCTGACGTCCATGGGCGACAAAGCTTCCCTGTGGGGTCTACTCTTCCAGGGAATCCTATAGTCAACATATTGAACAAATTTGGTTTACACATCCAACAATTATTATAAAAATTGACCACTAACAAATGATAGTCACTTACAATCACATCTGCAATTTCCTTTACTGCCTCAGACGTTATTTGACCTGATTTTTTTGTGCGGGCCATCTTCCACTTCATGTGTCGCCTAATGGGAGAAGGAGGATAAACAATGGTGTTAGTGCTCCTGGATTGGGTTGCTTCCTCTAATCGTTTCTTTTGGTTCTCCTAAATCAACTTTTTTTCTAGAAAATCACAAACCTCACAAGACAACACATAAGGGGTAATGTTTTGTTTCTGAATGATCTGCGTCTTCTTTCAAGCATCATGTGACAATAACACATAATGATAACTTAATACAGTTGACAAAAATACATAAATATGAAGTTTAAAAAACAATGAAAATCAACTAACGTCCCATGAAGGGTTTCTACGGCTCTGACAAAATTGGGTCCACTTCTTTTTGCTTATGTCGTACTTCTCACATACTTTATCATCCTTGTCCTCCTTGCTGGGTGCCAAGACCCATATGGAGGTCAAATCTGACTTAAATTGCCTCCACCGCTCTCATACGATATGAAATATTTTTTCTTTATCCTCAAATTGGATGATTCAAGAATATCAAATTCATCATTTGATACAAATTAAGATTTTTAGTACAACATATTACAACAACTTTCAACATTTAATTGAAATACTTCAATATCCTCCTAGATAAAAAATCCTTTTGCGTGATGAAGACTTGTTTCCAATTATCCTATGTAACATTCACCATATCACGAGTGACAATCCCCAAATATGTTCTTAATTTCTTTCTGTGGGGACCATCGGCTTTCCCAGTGACAGGATTGACATAAACCATTGGTCTCTCCACCCTAACTGATCTAGTAGCCAAAGATCAAAGTTGTGTTGCTTTTCTTGTCTTCTTTGACATAGACAGTGAAGAAGGTGCTACTGACTCAGGAGGGGAAGGAGGTAAACTAGACAGTGTAGCCATGTAACTGCTAAAAACAACATTAATTAAACAACGTATGAAAACTATATTACATTGTGTAACTGAACTTAGCAAAGCAAGTAAATATAAAACAAATTACATTATATGATGTTAATTAATTCGCCTTCACCGTGACCATTATGATTTGCGAGGACATCATCAACTTCTTCTTCTCCTTTGACGTTAGTCAGCATTTGTGTGGAGAAAGGAGTGAGACAAGTATCAAGGATTGTATCATCATCTTCAATATTAACACCAATTGTTTTTCCGTGTAGAACCACTAACCATCTTTCATCACAAGGATCTTGAACATAAAATACTTGTGTAGCTTGTTCCACCATGATGAAAGGCTCATTCTGATAAGCGAGCTTCTTTAGATCCACCAACGTAAATCCAAAATCATCGGTTCACACACCGATATTGCTATCTACCCACTTACACTTGAAAACACAAACACTAAATTTTACATAATGAACCTCCCAAATTTCTTCAATGACTCCAAAGTAAGGCATGGAAGCTACACAGAGATTGTCATCATGTACAATAGCAAAGTGTTGAGATTCAACCCTTAGACTTACACCACTATTTTGCATTATACTGTTGTTGTCTTGTGATTTCGTGTAGAATGAATACTTGTTGATATCATGTGATTGCCAAGTTATAACATTTCTTTTAGGCCCATTTGTTAACTTCCATAACGTTTCAAATGTATTATGGTCACCAAAGATTATATCTTTAAACTAATTTAGGAAAGTCTTGTTATGCTCTTTCAATACCCTATTCTTGGTCATTTTTGGGTTACTTTCCTTGACTAAACCTTCTTCATTACTGTTACTCAGTATATACAAATGAGTTTGTTTCAATTCTTCTAGACTTGGAGTGATAACATGCAGTCCTCTTGAACCCTTACGTCTCACTCTTTTGTCATGCCGAGACTCTAGAACCCCAACAGGTTTTGCCTTCTATGTACTTGGAACAAAACTCAATAGCTTATTCCACAATGTACCTTTCAACAATAGATGCTTTAGGATAGTGTAGATTCTCTGTATACCCTTTTAAGATCTTCATGTATCGCTCAACCAGGTACATCCATCGCAAATAAACTAGACTGCAACATTTAATTTCCTTCACCAGATGAACACTAAGTGAACCATGATGTCAAAAAATGAAGGAGAAAAATACATCTCCAACTGACACAAGATAATAGCAGCCTCATTTTCTAGTTCATCTAACTTGAGAGGATCAATGAATTTGCTACATATGACATGGAAGAAAAAACACAAGCGAGTTATGGCATGCCTGACTTTCTTAAGCAAAATGTCTCGTATCACCACAACTAACAGTTGTTGCATCAAGATGTGGCTATCATAAGGCTTTAAGACAATTGACTTTGATCTTTCAACTACACAAGGCTCTTAATATTTGAATAGTATCTCTGTGACACTTTGACACAACGCAGACACTAGCAAAAACTTATATTTTCCTTTCTCCATAAAGTATGACAAGCTAGAGACAAGTATATTTTGTTACCATCAGACCTTGGATGTAATTGTTCTCGTATACCTATCTCAACTAGATCTTGGCGAGTATTTAAACCATCCTTTGTCTTTCCTTGAATGTTAAGAAGCGTGTCGATGACTCTATCACCAACATTTTTCTCGACATACATAACATCAATACAATGTCTGACATCTAGATTGGACCAGTATGGAAGATCAAACAATATTGACCTCTTCTTCCTTATGGAAGTTTTAATTTTTCCTTCTTTTGGGTCTTTCCAAATACAGTATTGATGTTGTTAGCCCGATCAAGAACCTATTCACCAGTTAATGGTATCGGTGCACTATCATGCCCTTGACTTCATTAAAAGCTTTTTTCAATCACCGGTAAGGGTGATAAGCTTTTAGAAAATGTTGATGCCGAGTGTATACTATTTTTCTTCGATATTTTTGTTGTACATAGCTCGTGTCTTCTTCATAGATAGGACATGCACGATGGAAAGTAACAAGCTACATACAAAATAACATTGCATGCAACTTGAATGTCTCATTTCGATACTCATCAAACACAACAATCCCTTCATCCCACAACTTTGTCAAGTCTTCAATCAAAGGACTGAGATAAACATCAATGTCATTTCTTGGTTGTCTTAGGCCTGATATCATTATAGACAACATCATGTATTTTCGCTTCATGCACAACCAAGGAGGCAAGTTGTAAATTACTAGCAAAACATGCCACGAACTGTGCCGAGTGCTTAAACTGTCATAGGGATTCACTCCATCATTGGAATGTCCAAGCCTATGATTTCTTATCTCTTTTCCAAATTCCGGATACATACTATTAATCTTTTTCCACTGAGAGGAATCAGTTGGATGGTGGAGCATTCCCTTGCAATTTCTCCCATCTATATGCCATGTAAGGTCTTTTGCTCCATCTGCATTAGCAAACAGATGTTTCAACCTTGGAATGATCGGAAGATACCATAACACCTTTGTTGGGGGGCCTTTCTTGGTGCTTTCATCACTGCTACACTCGTCGCGCCTCAAAGTGATTAAAATGGTCGGGTTCCCACAGTTAATCCCTTCACAATAATCGTCGCACATTAACTCGTCGCTCTTAAAGGGTCTTATAGTTGTGTGATTATACAGTTCATATCTCACAGGTTGATGCGTACAAAATCTCAATACAAATGTATCTTACAATTCAACACATACTCAATTTATCACATATACTCAATCTCAACCACAATGTTATAATCCAAAAGAAACATGTTATCACACCTCAAGAATCATGTACACATCACACATAATTAATATATACATGACACAAACACATATTTTACCTATGAACTATGCATTACACATAACTATTCTGTTGTTTTAAAAATCATTTTAACTCGTCGCGCATCAAAGTGATTCAACTCGTTAGGTTCCCATAGTGGACCCATCATAATACTCGTCGTGCATTAACTCGTCGCCCTTATAGGGTGTTACAGTTATGTGATTGTACAATTCATAGCTCACAACTCAATGTGTACAAAATCTCAATACACATATATCTTACCATTCAACACAATCAATTTATCACTTACCCATAATTTCAATCACAATTTCATAATCATAATATAACAATTTCTCACGCTTCATGAATCATATACACATCACACGATAGTAATATTTGCTAGGCACAAAACACACACACACACACACACACACATATTTATATACTAAATCAAAATATATTATCTTCAATTAAAAAGAGTTTCTACAACAATAAAATTAAAATTGTATCAAAAGAAATTTCTACTAAGCATTAACTTTACAACTTTTTTAATTTATTATTTTATTACTTTTATTATTACAATGTATATGTAACATGTTGATCATCATCGTGGGAAGATACAAGAAAAAGGAAACAATTTGTATTAAAAAAAACAATTAAAGAGAAGATTATTTAGAATAAAATTCACATTAATTAGAAAGAAAGAAAAAATTCAATTTCTAGGATTCACACTTAACACAAGAACACATCAATTTCATAGCGATTTCGCATCGGAACATCAAATGGTCTGTCAAACATATATAATTCACAATTATAATTGTAAAGATAGAATCAAAATTGCAGAAACACCCCAAAACTCATCCCAATTGATCCTCTAAGGATCCCTATACATGTTCTCACTACTCTCCAACTGTGAATAATTCATCTCTTACCTCTAAGTGAGCTCACGTGTGTAGTCCGATAATGATAGTGATATCTCTAATGGTGTCTTGAGATTCCTTAAATTTTTTCTCTGGTTGCTCCATTACCAAGCATTAGAGAGAAGAAGAAAGGATTGAAGTCTCAATTTCATTGTCTCAATGAGAGGGTCATTTCTCTCTCTATAGACATTATTTTGCAAATCCCAACGATGGGAATAAGCGAATGTGAGTTTAGAAAGATGTGTCCAAATTTTAAGATGTAGTTTTACTAGGAAAAGTTTGAGTATATGCAAGAAAAACAGAGAGTTTCGGGAGAGGAAGAAAAGAGAACGAATTTAAGAGGAAGAAAGACCGTAAAGACATATAGTAATTATAAAAAATGACCTAGTATGTTTCTATTTATAGCTAGGGTATTCTATGTATATTATTCACTTTATTTTTTATTTTATATAAAAGAACTTTATTTTACTCTGTCATTAAATAAATTACCAATTGAAACGTCCCTTTATTTTATAAAACATCATTTTAGTCTATTTATTTTCTAATATTATGAAACCCTTATTTTAATTAACAAAAACTCTTTCCTCTCATTTATTTAATTTATAAACACTATTAATTTTTAAATAAAATTATTTTTATTTATTTTACAAAAACAGAGTGTTACAATAAGAAACATCTATTAAATATCATTAATTTGAAATAGCTAACATATAACAATATAATTATTATTACAAATAAAAAATAGAATGTAATAGTTGATAACATATTAAAGATTAATAATAAATATAAATAATTGGTGATATTTTTAATAAGTTAATAAATATGTAAACAATAATATTTAAAATTTGAAACATAATTATTTTTGTAAATAACTTTTGAAAATTAGTAAGCAATAAAAATAAAATTAAAAAAAGGAAAAATAAATAATAATAATAATAATAATAATAATAATAATAATAATTATTATTAAATTGAGATCATTCAATTTATATTACGTCATAGTGAAATTAATTAATTCAAACTTTAAAACCTTAAAAATATTACACAAAATTAATACATTTAAAATAAGTAAAATTATAATTTTAAAAATAATTAATGATCATATCTATTTAATAGAATTTATACTATTTCAAAAAAATTAAAAATATTTAAAATTTTATTATAAATATACACTGAAATTTAAATAAATATTTTACATTATATATATACACATTTATTATTCTTTATCTTCTATGTTTCACATTGATATTGTATTAATATTATTACTCAGAAAAAAAATTATAATGAAATTCAACCAACTCAATAAGTTTAAAGACAATATATATTCATTAAAAGTATAATATTTATATATTTATTTCACTCCTAAAATCATTAAAATGAATAATTTTATTTATGTGAATTTATTCTTAAAAAGATACTATATCACCATTATTACTTAAATGAACATAAAATTATAATAAATTTTAATATACTTAGTTTTTAAGATAAAACTAACTCAATTAAAAATATAATTAATCAACTTTCTCATTAATAATATAATTATGTTTAGCATAATAATAAATATTTTAAAATTATTATTTTTATTTATTTAATAAATAAATAAATATAAAATTATATATATATATATATATATATATATATATATATATATATAAAATTTAAAAACACCAGTGCACGGATTCAAAGTCTATATAGCCAGTATAGCAGCACGAAAATACCATGCAATTGTGCCACATCCATCATACATTACCCGAACTATGCATGTCCCTCTTCTCACCAAATATCCATACATTGCCCACGGATTGGTCACCCAAGAACACGAGCTTGTACTTGGTTAAAGCTGAAACAGGCTCCATTTCAGAATCGCGAAAAGAAAGCAAAAGAGGAATGTGAAGAAGCGGAGAAAACCCCCTTCCTTCGTCGTACTTGATCTCAGATTCTCTCCGGAAGAAAGAAGAAGATGCACAGCAAAAGTGAATGGGTTATTTAATGGGATTAACAGAATTTGAACTTGTGTTTCAATCTGGATTTGAAATTGTGTATAGGAACATTTTGGATTTGGGCTGATCATTTTGGGGTTTGAATATGGATTTGGGATATAATATTTTATTTTTTTTTGACAATTTTTAGTGTTTAGAATATCTTTAGGATCTTTCAACCAAGCTATTCAAGCGCAATTGTTAATTCTCATAAAATATAATATAACGAAATAATAATAAAAACAATATCACATATCTTAACTTAGCCACAACAGCACCTTCAACATTTTCTTCCATCCTCAAGAATCTTCTACGTTCAGTGCAAAGCATTTACAAGCTCTTCAACTGGTATTTAAGAAAAATTCTTGTTTTCTTCAAGAGAGGAGATTTTTTACTCAAATCCCTTCGAAAGACACAACAAGATTTTCTCCACAACCGGTTGATCACTAAGTTCTTCACCTAGATATCTTATATTAATTTGTCACCACCTTAGAGAGCCTATCTGCAAATTCCTTCACTGTTTCAGTTTCTTTCATTTTAATTGCTTCAAACTCTCTTCTCAAATTTAGCACCTTATCCTCCTAGTTCTTTCACTACCTTGGAACTTCTCATTGAGTTTGTCCCAAGCCTCTTTTGTAGTTTCAAGACTCACAATCTTGATGAAAACATTATCATGGAGTGCTGTTTGTATGATGACAAGTGCTCTACCCTCTTCAACCACTTCATCAATGTGGAATCTTATCTGCATCGCTGTTGGGTTGTCAGGTAAAGGAGCTGGATTGCTTCCATTTTTCACTATTTTCCACAAATCATAATGTTCTCCTGCAAACATTGGAGATGGAGGAAAGGAACCACTGCTGGAAGCCATTTGTTGAAGGGCTTTTTTAGTGGGTTTTCTTTCTAGTTTTCTCTCACACACTCAGATTGTTTTTCAGGTTTCTCTCTTCTTCGCCAACTATAGTTTTTCACTCCCTCACAGTCCCTTATAGATCACTTCAGCTTTGATACCATGTCAAACTAAAAACTAACAGAACATATATAAGAACATGAGAGAAGAGAGCAGCATAAGAGCACACAACAGATATTGGTGGAATGGGAAGTGTATTTTTGTTCTGTTGTTTTCAGCTCACATAGAGACTTGCATTTAGTGAAAATACAAAGTTACAAGCGAAAAATACTGACATAGCTTACCCACTACACGAAATTAAAACATGGTTTTTCACCGAATTCCACCTACTACATGATGACTAAACTGATATATATCAAAAACATGACAACAACAACATATTTTAAATTTAAAATAACAAGAAAAGCCTCAATTCTAACAATCACACTCAACCACAAATTCCTTGGTAGAATCCAAATGGCCTAAATATGGAATTCATGATAGTTTGGAAGGTGTAGGGAACATTCATCAATCCAAATGGCATCGCAAGGTACTTACAATGCCCCTCATGTGTGCAAAATGCAATTTTGTTTAGTATCCTCATCTCTCACCCTTATTTGATTGAAACTAGATTTTAAATTGATCTTAAAGAAAAGATGTGACCCATTCAACTTGTCCAACAACTCGTTTATGGTAGGAATAGGCCATTTGTCTAATATAGTAGCCTTATTCAACACCTTATCACTACTAAAAAAGCATGTTTTTACGTCATTCAATTTAGGATGGTTTTTAAATAACCGATGTAAAATAAAAAAAAAGTGGTGGCATTCTTGAAATTAAGTCTAATATTTATAAAAGCTCCCTTAAACAAAGATGGTTTTTAAAATTTTTGACAGAAGACCATCTTTAAGTTCAGAGTTTAAATTTTTTATCTCTCTACACAAACCCTAATCTTGTGTCCTTACTCTTGCGCCCTCACTATCATCCCCTTCAGTTTGCTGTTGTGACCTCTGAAGATTGCTGCAACAATCATTTCGCTTGATTCTGCGGCCGCAACCGCCAGTGATTTGCCCTCGAGGTCCTCGGCAAGAATTGCTACCTCATCGAGGGCGTCCTCCACCTCCTCGAGAACCCCTCTGTCTATTTTCTCCTGCTCGTTTGCAACATCTTGGCTGGGCCCGTGGGCCCGAGGCATTACCCTTACCACACTACTCCTGGGCCGATTGTTCCTCACTATAATAATTACCATTTGGGCCCTGACCCCGTGAAGAAGGAGCCGCAGAGGGAGTATTATGAGGAGGAGTTTGACGATGAAGATGATGTCGATGGAAGGAAGATACGGAGGGATGTGTATGATGGCTATGGCTACGCTGGTGGCAAGTCTTCGCTGTCGGCACCTATGAGTTAGGTAGTGTTTTCTGGAAATACAGCTTCAGTTGATTGTGTTTGATGTTGTATGAATTGTGTTGTTGTTGCTTATAGTACTAGTTGGAATTTTAATTGCTAATTTAGGTTTTTTTTTTGTGCAATCAAAATTGGAGTGTCCAATATTTGGAACCTTGCTACTGTTCATATTGAAGGGAAACAATTTTACTCACCGGGTATGCCGTGTTCCATGTCTCTATGAAGTTCTATTCCTTTAAAGATTGAATTTCATACCATCTTGTTAAACTTGAGTCTGATATATATATCTGAAAAAAAAAAAGTATTTTTTTATTTTATTTCCACAGCTTATCACAAATGCAAAGTTCAAAGAATTGCCTCTCTTTGTTCCTCTACATGATTTTGAAGGTTTGTGAGATTATGGTCATGAGCATATTTGCTTTGATTGTGAAATTTTGACCTCAGGTTGCCTCAAGAGATGATCATAGTTTCTGTTTATTCTTGCAGACTTAAAAGAAAAAGAAGTCAAATGCTTAGATTCTTCTTTATCTCCACCAGAGAAAGTTCAACTTGCTATAGATTGCTTTGTATTAGTATATACATACTGATATAAACATGCAAATGAATTTAAATCCATATTCAGATCAAATAGCTAAAGCTAAAAAGAGCACAAGTGTACCTCCAGCCATTAGTGATCAAACATGAAGCTGCGAAAGCACGAACCCGAAGGCAGCTTTGTTTTTTTTTTCAGACCCTTACTCACTCTGAATAGATGGTGTATTTTTCTGAATAGAGAAGTAGGCTTGGTGATATAAAACTGAGAGCACCCTATCCTATTTATAGAGTCTGTCCATCATAGAGCTCAACCAATTTGTATCAGAACATGGGTTTGAGGATAGGGACGTGAGTTTGTTACTGAACATGGCAGAGATAAGGGTTGAACATGGGAGGAAAATGGACCAGATTCAGAAAACAAATTCCCAAAAAAACTGCAACGGGAAAAAACAATCCAAAGAGAACGTGGACCCATCCAAAAATTCCATCATTCTCTCACTTGGTCTATTTAACTCAACATCAACCATAACAAGAAACATAATATATGAGTCATGGCGATAGATCCTCTGATGATGAGTAATATCTTCCATGTACCACAATATATCAAGTCTCTCAACACTAGCTCTCAACTTAATGAATAAACCATATGTTTATTCTAGATCTAAACCGAATGATTTTTCTCGAAATAAATAAATATGTGCACAAATCCATATGAGAAAATATCTAACTGAATAAGAGTTTCATTGAAAATAACAAATGTATGTACAATGAAATTACATCATGGAACCAAGTCCCATTCGTACTACATGATCCTTAAAATTCTTTGGTGGCATGTCTTTAGTTAAAAGATCAGCAATCATCAATTCAGTGTTGATGTGTTCAATGACCACTTTCTTCTCTTTAACACGTTCTCTTATGGCTAAGTACTTGATATCGATGTGCTTACTTCAACTTCCACTTTTGTTGTTTTTAGCCATAAACACCGCAGCAAAGTTGTCATAGTACAACTTTAATGGCTTGGAAATAGAGTCCACAACCCTAAGGCTAGACATGAAACTCTTCAACCATACACCATGCAAGGTAGCCTCAAAACAGAAAACGAACTTAGCCTCCATAGTGGAAGTAGCAATTAAGGTTTGCTTGGCACTTCTCCAAGATACAACTCCACCGACTAATATAAAAATATAACTAGTTGTTGATCTTCGTGAATCAACACAACCAGCAAAGTCTGAATCAGAGTAGCCAATCACTTCTAGACAATCAATTTATCTATACATGAGCATGTAATCCTTTGTCCCTTGAAGATATCTCATCACTTTCTTTGCAGCTTTCCAGTGGTCAATACCTGGATTACTCTGATATCTTCCCAAAACTCCAACAACATATGCAATGTCAGTTCTGGTGCAAATCTGAGCATAAATAAGGCTTCCAACAGCTGAAACATATGGAGTATTCTTCATGTGTTCCCGCTCAAAATCATTTTTCGAGCACTGACTCAAAGCGAGTTTGTCACCCTTCACAATGGGAGCTATACTTGGTGAACAATCTTTCATGTTAAATCTCTCTAAAACTTTGTTAATATAAGTCTCTTGAGACAAACCCAAAATGCCTCGAGATCTTTCATAAGATGTCTTTCCCATATCCTTCATATCAAAGTTCTTCAAGAGAAATTGTTTCACCTCATATAGCAAACCCTTATCATTAGTTGCAAGCAAAATGTCATCCACGTATAACACAAGAAAGCAAATCTTACTCCCACTAACCTTTTGGTATATACATTGATCCATGATGTTCTCTTCGAAGCCAAATGAAGTGATGATATCATGAAACTTTAGATACCATTGGTGGGAGGCTTGTCTAAAGCCATAGATTGATTTATTAAGCTTGCAAACTAAGTGCTCACCTTTAGTAGAGGAGAATCCTTCAGGCTGTTTCGTGTAAACTTCTTCCTCTAGATGATCATTAAGGAATGTTATTTTCACATCCATTTGATGTAACTCAAAATCAAAATGAGCTACTAATGCCATAATTACTCGGAAAGAATCTTTCTTAGATATAGGAGAAAAAGCCTCTGTGTAATCAATTCCTTCTCTTTGAGTGAACCCTTTGGCAACAAGTCTTTCCTTATGTCTCTCAATGTTGCCTTGTGAGTCTTTCTTGGTTTTAAAACCCATCTACATAGAATCCATCTCATCTTTCATGTCATTGTGCCATAAGTTTGATTCTTTAGAACTCATGGCCTGTGAAAACGTTTCAAGATCATTTGCAGCTCCAATGTTGTAGTCCGATTCTTGCAGATACACTACATAATCACTAGGAATTGCTGACCTTTTGACTTTAGTAGATCTTCCTAATGTTACCTCATCAATTTCTTGAGGAACTTGTTGCTCAACCGGTTGTTCAACATTACCTTGATATTCCTCATCAATAACTTGATATGTATGATTGTTTCCAATAATTTGTGGATTTTCAATCATTGGTTGTCTAACACCTATTTGTACTTGAGGGGTGTGAATGACAATCAATCTATCATTTGAGCTAGAGGGTTGAGCTTCATAGTGATATTTTTCAAAAGCAATGTCCTGAAATTGATCACTCCCACTAATCAAGTCATTCTCAAGAAATTTTGCGTTTCTTGATTCCACAATCCTAGTGCTATGTGATGGACAATAGAATCTATAACCTTTGGCCTTTTTAGCATATCCAATGAAATATCCACTAATAGTCCTTGGGTCTAGTTTCTTCTCTTATGGGTTATTTCAGATGGGCATCCCCAAACGTGTATATGTCGCAAACTCAGTTTCCAACCTTTGAATAACTCGAAAGGTGTCTTTAAGACAACCTTAGTTGGAACTCAGTTTAATATATACACAGTCGTCTTTAATGCTTCAATCCACAAGAATTAAGGAAGTTTTCTATTACTTCTCATACTTCTTACCATGTCCATTAAAGTGTGGTTTCTTCTTTCTACCACACCATTCTGATCCGGAGAACCAGATATAGTGTATTGGGCAGCAATCCCATGTTCCTGAAGAAACTTCGCAAACAGACCAGGCGCTTGTCCATTCTCCGTGTATCTACCATAGTACTCTCCACCTCGATCAGATCTCACAATCTTAATTTGCTTTCCACATTGTTTCTCGACTTCAGCCTTAAAAATTTTAAAGGCATCCAAAGCTTCATCCTTAGTACGAAGTAAGTAGAGATACATATATCATGAATAATCGTCTATAAAGGTGATAAAGTATTTTGGACTACTTGCATCCATATCTGGACAACAAATATTTGTATGTATGATTTCTAATAGGTTTGAGCTCCTCTTTGCACCCTTTTTAGACTTGTTAGTTTGCTTACCCTTAATGCAATCCACACAAGTCTCAAAATTAGCAAAATCCAAAGTACTAAGTATTCCTTCATTTACCAATCTCTTAATTCTCTCGATAGAGATGTGTCCTAATCTACGGTGCCACAACATAGAGGATTCCTCATTCACAACACATCGTTTAAACCCGATGGTAACATGCATAGAATTATCAGCAGCATCGTTTTGCAATTTAATATAGTAAAGACAATCGAGTAATGCACCAGAACCAATAATTCTAGATTTATTAATTAAAGTAAAACCAGAATCCAAAAAATTAAAAGCAACACTCAATGGTGCAAGTCTCAATACAGAAATCAAATTCTTAGAAAAACATGGAACATAAAAATTATTTTCCAAACATAAAATGAAGCCGCTGCTTAAAACCAAATTGCATGTCCCAATGGACTCCACATGTCAGCTCATCTTGCCTCCTGAATAGATGTGTTGCTCACCTCCCATTGGCCTCTTTAGGTTTTCCATACCCTGCAAGGTATTAGAAACATGGATTGTAGAACCAGAATCAATCCACCATGTGTTATGATTAATACTAACCATATTAGATTCATAACAAACAAAAGCACATGGAGTACCTTTCTTGTCCATCCAGCTCTTAAACTTTAAGCAGTCTATCTTCATGTCCCCTTTCTTCTTGCAAAAGAAACACTTGGACTCTTTCTTTATGACTGGCTAAGTAGGAATCTTGCCTTTGCTTTTGGGTTGATCCCCTTTCTTCTTTCCATGAACAGTTAAGTTCGCCCTTTTCCATAATTAACCTTTCCTCTTCTTGAACACACATGGTCATCAACTCATTAATTGACCATTTGTCTTTATATGTGTTATAAGAGATTTTGAAGGGAGCATATTGCAAGGGCAGAGTACACAAAATATAGTGTACTAGGAAAGAATCAGACATGGTAACCTCCAAGGCTTTTAGTTGAGCCACTATATCCCTTATGCACATGATGTGATCACGTACACCCCTTATCCCTTGGAGCTTTAAAGATGAGAACTTCATTATAAGGGTGTTGGGAAGGGCCTTATTAGATGTAATAAACTGATCGCCAATGGCCTTCAAAAGATTCTTGACTTTTTCATGCTGATCAATGGAACTACGGATACTAGCAGATATATTAGTCTTTATGAACATGATGAACAGATGATTAAATCTCTCCCACTTTTCATAAAGATCAACAACGTCTGGAGTGCTAGTCTCAGTAATGCCTAGCAGCTCATCTTTCCTAATAGCATAATCAATATCCATCCAGCCTAAATGAAGAAGAATTCTCTCCCTCCAAACCTTATAATTGTCCCCTTTCAATTCAGGAATATCACACTTAATATCAGAAATGTTTGCAGATTGATTAACTTCAAAGTTCAAGAATACTTTCTCATTATTCATAATTTGAGACTCAATAAATTGTCATGTTTTACCAATGTAAAATATGTATTAGTTCATGAACCTAGTGACATACAACTTGCTTGTGAGCCAAAGTTCTACTCAATTAGATTCATACTTATGATAAAACTATCAAATTATGTTTCTTTTTCTCAATTCCTGTGGGTAAATTAAGAAATATAATCTGATATTTTATCCTAATTAATAATACAAACATAACAAAATTCATGTTTGTATATTTTATCACATTAAATATGATTAATCACAACCAATGTTTTTAAATGTGATTTCTTTTATACTTAATATATAAACCTAATCAATTAAAGATGTTGTGGCTATTCTTTAATTAATTAAATCATATTAATCACTTAACATTAATTCTTAATAATAGCAAAATATTTACATAATATTCTAAATAATGTAAATAAATTGAATAACATTGCATAAAAATATTCAAGATAACTTTTCATGTATAAAATTGTAAAATCATACACACAAAACTTCAAAAGTAAATAAATAATATATGCATATGATTATCCAATATTTAAAACATATAAGCTCTTAACCATTAAATTTAATGTGCTTAAATTATTTAGCTTAATATTGCATGCTTAAATACCAAAATAAACATACAATTAATCTTAATAAATAATTCAAACACACTAATATGTAAGTTTACGCTTTCAAAAAGTTTGTGCTTTTAATATTTAGAATATTAAACTCGCTTTCAAGAAGGAGAGGATCCATGATCTTCTTTCCTTTTTTATTTTAATATATAAAAGTTTACGCTTCCAAACTTCTGTTTTACGCTTTCAAGAAGGAGAGGATCCAGAATCTTCTTTTTTATTTTAATATATAAAATTTTATGCTTTCAATGGTGTCGTATTATACCTTATTCTAAAATACTATTACACTATTCATCTTTCTTCTCTACTTTTCTTTCCATATTGAACGGAACAGAACAGTGTTACTTCATATAATTCCAAAATAGAAGCAAGGTAGAGACATTTTAAGGTTCTGATACCAAATGTATTAGTATATACATATTGATATAAACATTCAAATGAATTTAAAGCCATATTCAGATCAAACAGTGGAAGCTAAAAAGAGCACAAGTGTACCTCCAACCATTGTAAATCAAACACGGAGCGACGCAAGCATGAACCCGAAGGCAGCTTTGTTTTTTTTTCCAAACCCTTACTCTGAATTGATTGTGTATTTTTCTGAATAGAGAAGTAGGCTTGGTGATACAAAACTAAGAGCACCTCATCTTATTTATAGAGTATGTCCATCATAGAGCTCAACCAATTTGTATCCGAATGTGGGTTTGAGGATAGGGGCGTGAGTTTGTTACTGAACGTGGCAGAGATAAGGGTTGAACGTGGTAGGAAAATGGACTAAATTCAGAAAACAAATTTTCGAAAAAAACTGCAACGGGAAAAAATAGTCCAAAGAGAACGTGGACCCATCCAAAAATTCCATCATGCTTGCCTAAATCCTCTGAAAAGATACTCATTTGATGCAATACTATTTGTGCAGGGGAACCTATTTATGTGCTAGACGGAGTTCCTATTTCTGTCAAGGATGAGATAAATTGTTTGCCATATCCAACAACAGGTAGTGTAATGTGTTAATGTTTGCCATATCCAACAATAGGTAGTGATGATGCCTACTGCGTTAAGCGTCTAAGACTATTTGGCGCCATAATTGTTCGGAAAACCAATATGCATGAACTAGGATCTAGAACCAGTGGGATAAATTCACATGATGGGTAAGAGCAACTTGTGTCAAACTCATATTCACATTTTGTTACATGACCTTTGGCGGTGGACTTGTTTTCTAAATTAAGTATTAAGAAATGTACATTAAACTATTTGATGACAAGAGTATGTTTGTTTATTTACTTTATAGGCCTACTAGAAACCCATATGATACTAACAAGATTGCAGGAGGTTCTTCTAGTGGATCTGCTTCTCTCGTGTCTGTCGGA
Source organism: Glycine max (assembly GCF_000004515.6). NCBI lineage: Eukaryota > Viridiplantae > Streptophyta > Magnoliopsida > Fabales > Fabaceae > Glycine > Glycine max. The sequence goes on along the minus strand of NC_038248.2, from coordinate 17,266,233 downwards.
CTGTGTCCTATTGCCCTTGGTGTTGATTGGGGAGGTATTTGATTTATATTTGTACATGAAAGACCAGAGAAATCAGCATTCATTATTGCTTTGTAGCATTGAACATATATAAGAATTTTCTAGCTAAATCTATTTCAGTAGTGCATGAATATTAAGAATACATATAATAGAAAAATTGGTGAGTTACTATGATCTTTGCTCGTATGTTCAGGATCTGTAACGATGTCAGCTGCTCTTTGTGGTGTTGTTGGTCTAAATAACGAAACTCTAATGGTGCTTAATAATTTGCAGCTGAATCTACCATACGGCCTGCATCATCTCTCTTGTATATAGGAAAAATATATAGACAACAACATCACAACCCAAGATCAGTTTCCAAGTGATGCAACAAAGATATGCATCTTTTCTTGTCATCCATGTGAAGGACTTGAAAATTGTAGGGTGTACAATGATTCAAGAAAGTTAGGGGAAAAAGCATATTTTATTCAATTATATAGTTGGAGTGAAATCCATAAAGTCAAGAAAGGTTTAGCACCTTATAATTGAGCATCATGCTTCAAAAGTTATTGACTTTAATTTGGAAGGAATTAGAGATTAGAGATGTTTATTCCCATGTAGAGCTTAAGTATGATCATCAAACACTGATATTGAAAGCAGAAATGCCTTGTGAATAGAAACAATGTTGGTTAATAATTGATCAAATCAAATGATTGTCAAAATATATATGGAAGAAAACAAGATATTATTAGAATTTTATGCGGTTATCTGACTAGAGTGAAAAGGAAAATTAAATATAGCAGTGTGAGATCCATAAAGCCTCTTCTTTTCCTCTCCATCCTTTTCTTATTTATTAATCAATTATAAAATATAATTGTCAAAGGATTTAACCATGATTTCACATGTAACACTTGAAAATATGACATGTTAAGGTCTGTATATATGATGATAAGACATTTGCTACTTGTTTTTATGATTGTCTGCAGATTTGGGTTCCAACAAATCCAAGAGGTGCAGAAAGATTACCTCCTAGGATAGTAAATGCAGAATCAGACTTATTTTTGTGCAGATTATAGGGTCTTCCCAGTAAGGTGAAGTCTACTACAACAATATATTTATGTGCTCAATGTAGCCACACCCATCAAATGCTATAAGAAAAATGCAGCTAAACACAGATTAATGTGTTGTTAAACATTATGCTAAGGTTATTTGGAGAGAAAAAGGATCATCCATCGACAATGTAAAAAGTTTTACACAATCATCTAATCACAACCCATCATATATGGTAAGTCTATTGACTTTTAAATTAATTATTTTTAAGTAATTCAAATGATGATTTATCATTGGATGACAATGTCAGTGTATAAGCATTAAACTTTTTTATTGAAAGTGACAAAAAAAACTTAGCTTCCCACATGTGATATTTTTCTTTCTACCATTATTTTCTATTTTCTCTTTATTCTGTTCTTTATTAACTTGGACTAGGGGTGCCTCTGATATTTTTGTTGTGTGAGGTTCTCCATATACTGAGAGTGTGATAAAACTTCCACTCGCAGGATTTAACCTTTAAGCCAAAGTACCTTGTGACTTTCACTGTTGGGTACGAGCAGAAAAAGAATATCGTTGTAGCTGTGAAAAAGGTTCTCTCCCTTTCTCTTCCTCTCTTTCTCTACATAGATTTGTGGATGCGTGTTTAAACTAGATATGGCACTTGAATAGTTTTCAAAGGATTTCACAATCCTTCTGTTTCACTATGATGGCCGAACAACGGAATGGGATGAATTTGAGTGGTCAAAATAGGCCATTCATGTCAGTGTTCACAAACAAACCAAATGGTAAAAATTCTATACTTAAATTTTCATTGTGGCATATTTTCAGTTGTCCGGCCACAATGAAAATTTAAGCATGGACTAAGTCTATGCTTAAATTTACACTCTTGAGTTCTATAGACTAAGTCTAAATTTAATCTCTTTCTAATATTTGTGAACTTTGAAACTCATTGTCTAATACTTCAGGCCAAGATAAATCTTCCCCGACTGAGCTTGACAAAGTCCATATCTGACATCAAGTTAGCCAAATATAGGAAGGTTCGATACCTGCTGCAAGCTATAAATATATTCATTGTGAAACTCAATATTGAAAAAATAGATTGTTCTAACATCATCATGTTGTTTAACCACTACTTCCATCAATTAGTGGTTTGATGATTGCAGCGATGATGTCAGAATATGCTGCACCAAAACTTTGCACAAGCAAAGTTTAGAAAGAAAACAAAAAGGCAAATAAGTTTAGAAAGAAAACAAAAAGACAAATAAGTTTTAAGCAAGGGACAACTATATTGACAAGCTTTATATTACTATACTATGTATTTTTCTAGTGTGTAAAACATGGTTGCTACTTTAATTTCTAGTGTCTCACAAGCTTTTGCCGATCATAGGGGCCACTAAAGCCCATGATGTATCTCTCTTGGCCACACCTTTGACTGTAGAGGTAGCTGAGAGGTTGGGTTTCGCGAACCATATCATTGAAGAGGCTCAATAGCTGAAGAAAAGCAGGGAAGTTGCAGATGCCATTGTGAAAAATAACCAAGACTTGGTTTTGAGGTACAAGGCGGTCATCAATGATGGCCTCAAGCTGGATCTTGGCCACACACTTTCTCTTGAAAAGGTGAGTGTTGTGTAAAATTTATGTGTCTATAATTACATAAAATGAATTCAATGAGATAGGTTGGTTTGGTTCTCTGGTCTAGGCCCACCATAACAATGATATTTGTGTGTGTCATAACATGTTGAATGGTGCTTAGAATAATGTTGGATGATAGGCTAAGAGAATATAAAATAATGTACTTGGGATAGAAATTAAGTTTATCAGCCAGTGTGTGTGGTGCAACCATTAATTAGTGTTCCTATTGTTGATAGAAATGCATAGAGCATGAGAGCAAAACCTCAAAAGGCTAAAGTATGTTTATACTATGTATAAACTTTATAGTAGTAACATCATTGGAACAAATGGTCTCAGTAAGATAAAATATTGATCACATTAGCTCACCTTATAATGTTGGAAATTTTGAATTTGTAGCTTATTATGAGAAATTATACCATTAATTAGAAACATGGTTATTAAGGTTAGAGATAATTTTTTACAGCGTTAAGGTTAGAGATATTCATGCATGACTTATCAATCACTTTAATTAAGAATAACTTTTATTCAACACTCTCATTGTTTCTCTCTTTATCTCTTCATTTTCATACTTTTCAAGACCTTAATTGATATCAGATTTTTAAAAATAATTTATTTATATTATGTATTGCTTCTTTATTTTATTCTTATACTTTGTAGTAATAGAAAAAAAAGTATAAACTTGGTTTTCAAAACTTAAAATAAAAGTTAAAAGTTAAAAAATTAATTCAATCTCAATATATAATACTCTTGATAAATGTCTTACTATTCATAAAGAGCAAATAAAAATGATAAAAAAAAGTCATAAAAAACTAAAAAAATAGTTTGAGAAATAATTTATATAATATTAAGTTTTTAAGAAAATTTCCTAAGGCTCTAAAGTGCCTAAACATGCCTGCTACACTCATTGAGTCACATATCATCATCATCATATCATATTATATATATATATATATATATATATATATATATATATATATACACTTTTGATTATTGATGTGTTTAGGGCCCATGGAGCTTGCTGTTGCAGGAGTGTCCACTGCCAATAAGCCTGAATCGTAATTGCCCATTGACTTGTAGATATTGATCAATTACGTGTAGAGAGGTCCTATCATTAATGATCATTTTTATAAGGAAGTGGAGATAATAATATTTTTCATAATTTAGATAGAGTATCATTGTCTTTTTCTGGCATCCAATCTTTTGATCATATTCTTAGTTGTATTCATTGAAAATATTTTGAATGAAATGAAGCCTACACATTCTACACATGCGTATAAGTATCAAGCCATGTAGGTGCCAACTAAGAATTATGCCACTATGGGATTTACATCTTGGATTTTAATACATATAGTTCTATCATGACTCATATGTGTCTAAAACTTAATAATGGCTACCAACATTGGATTTTCATATGGTGGTGTAAACGAAGTTGATCATTCCAATATTTGTTTATCAGTTCAATTAAAAAAAAGATAAATTACATTTTAATTTCTTATAATTTTGCTTAAAATACTTTACTCTCTGTTACCTTACCTGAACTATAGAATTTGATATTTTATCATCTTATGTTTTGTTTTAATTTATTATCGCATTGATAATTTAGTACATTTTATCTATTTTCTAAAGATTATTTTACTCTCGATTTTTAGTTCAAAAAATAGTATATATGTAAAAAAAAAGTTGAGCCACTAATAATGGAGATTTATATAAAAGATATTTTCTTTAAATTGTTGTTTTAAGTTGAGCAAATATTTTTAAGAAATACTCGTAATTTTTTAAACAAAAACTGTAACATAAGTGGCCTAAATATACTCTTTGACCATTAGGCTTGAAAACTATTTCATAATATTTTTATTGCGGAAAGTGAAAACTATGAATCTAGATTATATAACTATAAATAAATGTTTTAAGATTAAAAGTTAGTCGGTGGTTACATGACAACTTAATAAAGTCATCAAGTGCTTTTTTAAAAAAAAAAAAAAAACAACCATTCAAATATGATTTAATAGTGTAGATTTAAAGTTTTCATTTTTCAATTAAAACTTTTGTCACTAGAATCTGGTATTTGTGGTGACTCTTTTGTTGTTTTAATCAGACTAGAGAGAACCATAATGCAAATGATTTTTTGAGGTCTGACTTTTCAAACTCTAATCACGCTGTGCAGTCCCTTGAACACGTACATTTGTTGCCTTTGTCTCTTTTAGTTAAAGAAACCATTGTATCTATTGCTCTTTCTTATTTTGTTCTTCATCTATTGGAATTTGGAAATGTGACTTTTATTTGCTATTAAATTCAAATCCTTCTGCAGTGACAATGCTGAATTATTGACTCAAATTGTTGTAGGTGACCATTGTTATGGAACAAATGTTGCGCCTGCTTCATACCTGTGCCTTACCTCTAGAAGATGTAGACTTCATAAATTATGATGGGAAGACAATGAACAAGCTGTTGCTGGAGGTTGGTTGTTTGGTACCTTTGTTTTCACATCCAAGGGATTGATTCTGCAGAGCATAATATTATTCCTGAAAGATTGCCAATTTACTTTTATGACTCTATTTCATGATGATGTCAATGTTAACTCATTTTGACCTTAATCTCTCTTGTCCTTTCCATTAGTGTATGAATGTTAATATTTATATATTTTTAATGACTTCACTTGAAGAATAACATTATGATTTGTTTATTCACATACATTTTGTCCTTTCTTGTAAGTGTATGCATATAAATATCTTAGATCGATTAATGTTTCACTTAAAATGCATTTTGCTTACAGCTAGCTAGCAAGCTAGACTGAAACCAAAAACAGAAAAACCAAAGTGCATGTCATTTCAATATTCATGATAGGGTGGGACGATAAAAATGAAATTTGTTATGCTTTGATGTATCAGGTTTCTGTGTTTGATTTAGTTGTCCAAGGAGGTGACTCAGTTTGGGAGGGTCTTTGAGTGTATAATGGAAACATATTTAAGCTTGAGGGACATCTAGACAGGTAGCAGTGCAGGCTCAGGAAGTAGAATTCAATAATGACCTACACTAACAGCTATTAACTGATCAATGGAACATGCATAGATTGAATGATTGATATAATACTCTCCATAGATTATATTAATATTATTCTTGTAATGTATTATCAATGGACCGTGATGCCAAGTCAATTTGATGGGCTTTAGTGGTACTAATGGTTGGATGGCAGTGCTTCTCTCATTCAATTTTAGGATAATTCTAGCAAACAATTTATGGCTGATGTAAGAAAAGTCTGACATACCGTGCTGTTATTTTCTTGAAAATTTTCTATCGAGCTTTATTCAACCTAACTAATAGTTAAATTATTAAAAAATATAAAATTATGATAAAAAAAAATTCTAGACTCTAAAGCAAAACTCATCTGTATTTGTTGACAAGTTCTGACTTATAAGTGTGGATATTTTTCAGTAATGTATTTTGATTTCATTTCTCATGAGTTCAACTAAACTTGTAGGTTGATCACTTATTGTATACTAAATTACTAACAGTATGATTTCATTAGTAAAAACATAAGGTCTCTATCAATGTGGTTGATCTCTAAGCTTTGTTGCTTCTTGTCAGGATGTTTGATTCAGCAAAAGCTTTAGCTTTTGAGAATGTTCCAACTCGAGATAATGTGAGTCTGAAGATGCTTTCTATTCTTTTGTCATGTATCACTCAAAATGTTTGCTTATTTTTTATAGACTCTGATAGTACTGGATCACCAAAGTGCTTATTTTGCCTATGGTCTTGTCTAGTTCTTTCACAATGATGAATGTGTTTCTAACAAATTGCAGATTAAGGAAGCTATTTTCAAAACCCTGATTAGGAATCGAATGTTTGAAAATTCCCACATTCGACTTTCTCTAACACAAGGAAAGAAGGTCTAATCTCTTACTTTGTTTCATTTTTCTGCAGTTGTGCAATCAGCATTACATGGTTGAGGCTACCAGGTTGTGCTGGATGAGGCTACCAGGTTTTATTGTTATTGACTTGGAAAAGTATCATTAACTTGGATGAGGCTGCCAGCTAGGCTTCTAGGTTTTTGCAGTTGTGCAATCAACATTACTCTGTTTCATTTTTCTGTAGTTGTGCAATCAACATTACATGGATGACGCTGCCAGGTTATGTTGGATGAGGCTGCCAGGTCAAATCTCTTACTCTTGTCTAAGTTTTATTGTTATTGACTTGGAAACATCCAGCATTACATGGTTGAGCCTGCCAGGTTTTTAGCATAACCTATATCCACAAGATCTATGAACTAGTTTCTTATTTTTATATAGTTTTTATTCACTGACATGAAAACTTAATATGATAAGAAGATACAAAGAGGTCCATTAGAACAGGTTTCTCTCTTATCCATAGTTTCTTTGTTCTTGCTTCTTGTTAACTCTAATTTAGACTAATTATAGAATAAGATATATAATGGATGATCTTATCTTCATATTGTCAACATGTTTAATTTAAATTTTGATATTTTTAAGTTGATCTATTTTTTAAAATGAAACTTTGAATAAGACGCACATTTCATAAAGTGATTTATTTCAGGATTTGTAGATGTGCTTTTTTATTTTTTGTACTGATTGTAATTATTAGCATTTTGGAGGCATTTGATATACAATGAGTTCGGAAACAAGTGATTGGGAAATTAACTTATGAAATAGTTTGAATTGGTTCAGTTTTAATTGTAATAGGAAGAATATTATTAATGGTTTTTTTTTTGTTCATGCACTGATAATTTTTAATACACACTTTTTTTAAAATTTTTAATATATTTTTTTTGTTACTATAAGTTCGTGTTCTTTTAATTTTAATCTTTGTAAGTTTTTATTCATTTTTAGCTTTTTTAAATTTTTGTTCCTGTAAGCTTTTTTTAATTATGGTTTCTATAAGCTTAAAGTTAAAAGGACTAAAAGAGAAAAAATTAAACATTAAAGGATGTATGCTTTCTAAGATGGTTATTACATCAGGATCGTCTTAGAAAGTCTATTCGACCCTACTTTTTAAGACGGATCTAATGTAATAACCGTCTTAGAAAGTAGAGTCTGACAGACTTTTTAAGATGGTTTTGATGTAATAAACGTCTTAGAATGTCTACTCTTCTAAGACGATTCTTAAATTACCGTCTTAGAATGTCAGTTTTTTAAGACGTTTATTACATCAAAATCGTCTTAAAAAGTTTGTTTTTTCAACAACAGTGTTTTTTGGGATCGCCGTTAATTAAAATTCACTTTTAACGATGTTGACTATTACGACGGTTCTTAATTGTCATTAAAAACTCAATTTAACCGTCGTAAAAAAGCTTTATTGTAGTAGTATATACTTCACCACTACTTCCTCCAAGTTTCATCTTTCTTCTTAACTAGTATCGCTAGAATAAAAAATGAGTTTGTGTTGTGTCTGATTTCTCCTGAGCCAGCAACTCACCTACTTGCTTCTTGTAGAAGCAAAGCTTCATGAAGAATCAAGATTGATTCAAAATTGTTTTGATGATAACAAAGGTGATGACAAAAAGCTCAAAGGTCAATTCATGATAATCAAAGAATGAGTTCAAGATGTTCAAGATGATCAAGATTGAATCAAGAACACTTCAAGGTTCAAGAGGAAATTTGATTTCAAGAATCAAGAATCAAGATTCAAGGTTCAAGTTTCCAAGAATCAAGATTCAAGGTTCAAGATTCAAGACTCAAGATTCAAAAATCAAAAGGAGACTTAATCAAGATAAGTATGAAAAGGTTTTTTCAAAAACTGAGTAGCACATGGATTTTTTTCAAAACATGTTTACCAAAGAGTTTTTACTCTCTGGTAATCGATTACCAGATTGTTGTAATCGATTACATGTAGCAAAATGTTTTTGAAAAAAGTTTTCAAATGAATTTACAACGTTCTAATTGATTTCAAAATGTTGTAATCGATTACAATGTTTTGGTAATCGATTACCAGTGTGTTTGAACGTTGAAATTCAAATTCAAATGTGAAGAGTCACATCCTTTCACATAAAAGCTTTGTGTAATTGATTACACTAATCTGGTAATCGATTATCGGTGATTGTTTCTGAATAAATCAAAAGATGTAACTCTTCAAATGATTTTTGACTTTTTCAAATTGGTTTTAAGTTTTTCTAAAAGTAATAACTCTTTTAAATGGTCCTCTTGACCAGACATGAAGAGACTATAAAAGCAAGGCTTTGTTTTGCATTTCAAAACTATCCAAACGAATCCATTCAATCAATCTATCTATCCAATCTTTGAATCTCTTTGAACTTCTTCTTCTTTGTGCCAAAAGTTTTTCAAGAGTTTTCTGGTTTTCTAAACCTTGAAAACTTGTGTTATTCTTTCTTTTCATTCTCTTCTCCCTTTGCCAAGGACTAACCGCCTGAATTCTTTTTGTGTCACTCTTCTCTCTTTTCCAAAAGAACAAAGGACTAACCGCCTGAATTCTTTTGTGTCTCCCTTCTCCCTTGTCAAAGAATTCAAAACGAAACAGTTTGAGAATTCTTTTGATTCTTCCCTTTCCCATATACAAAAGATTTCAAAGGACTAACCGCCTGAGAATTATTTTATATCCCCATTCACAAAGTTTCAAAGGTTTAACCGCCTGAGATCTTTGTCTTAACACATTGGAGGGTACATCCTTTGCGGTACAAGAAGAGGGTACATCTACTTGGGTTTGACTAAGAGCAAGAGAGGGTACATCTCTTGTGGATCAGTTCTAGTGGAGGGTACATCCACTAGGTTCAAAGAGAACAAGGGATGGTACATCCCTTGTGGATCTTTACTTGTAAAAGGATTTTTACAAGGTTGGAAAAGAAATCTCAAGGACCGCAAGTCGCTTGGGAACTGGATGTAGGCACGGGTTGTTGCCGAACCAGTATAAAAACTCTTGTGTGTTTGTCTCCTTCTTCCCTACTCTTTTACTTTCTGCTATGCATTTTAATTTCCGCTTTTACTTTTGGTTAAGTTTCTCTTCTACTCCTTATTCACTTAACAACATAGTAAAAGCCTTAGAAGAGTGTTTTTTAATTAATAAAGGTTTAGGAATAATTAATTCAACCCCCCCTTCTTAATTATTCTGAGGCCACTTGATCCAACACTTCTCAATCTCATCCTTTTGATGATAGGCATAAAGAAAAAGTACACTTCTTGGCTTACTATTATGTTGCAGGATGAGTGATGTTTATGAAAAGTTATTATAGAAAAAAAAGTGATGTTTAGTTAAGACTTTAGAGACAAAAATAAGCTTGAAAAAGAAGAAAGAATATTTTATTGGCAATGTTTCTTCTGTAGATGAAATATATAGCAAGTATAACTCCTAAAGTTGCAGCAATGGAGATTACAATTATTATTTGAGTCCTTCTTGTCCCTGATAGATGACTCTTCACGGTTGAGTTTGATCAAACAAAACAAAAATTGTTAAATTCGACAATGAAGGACCAAGATTAAATTCCCAAAGATTGAAACTATGGTAAGAAGAATAAAAAAAATAGAGATATAGGATTGGGGACTAACATATAAAGCCAAGAAATGCACATTTTGTAACTGATTTGCTCATTTCAGTGTTATTCCAATATTAACCACTTTTTTCCTTTTCTCCATTTTTCTATCTTCCACTTTTTCCTTTTTGCATTTTCTTTCTTCCACTATCTTCTTCCCATGAATTCTAACATGGTATCAGAGCAATATTATTTCCTCTCCGCGGCCACTATCGACCAACATCTCCGTTCACCGTTGTTGTCATCTTCAATCACGAGTCACAGATTCCGGCCAACACCAACCTTCATTCAATCCTTACTCATCTTTTCCTCATATTTCCCTTTTCAATTTTTCGATTACATTTTCCTAAAATTTCTTCAAAACACAAAACCCTAACATTTTTCCTTGCCTCTGATTTCTGGCCAATCTAAGTCGTGATTCGTGAAACCACCACCACCAATAAATTCCTCTCTACATTCACAATAGAACCCCTAAACATTTGTCACTACCATCGCATTTCTGGCCACAATACTCCGCCGTGACAATGATTTTCAATTGTCATTTTACATTTGCAACAAAACCCCTCTGTCTTTTTTGGTCTCCGCTACCGTGAGGCGATTTCCGATCGCCGTGCGTCGCCTTCCTTCACCGTGAGTGGTAATTTTCAGTTAGTATGCATATGGAACTGTTATCTCAAGCTTTATGTCGAATTTGATGCCCTTGAGTTTGGTAGATCTCGAGGTTCTCTCGATATCTAGCATTGCCGAGTTTTTGCCTACAAGGTGTTTGATTAAATGCTTCTGAAGATTTTGAAGATATTGACTATTGTTTGAAGTCTTGCACTATTTTAGAAAGGCACACACCAACTGTTTGGTGATCAATCCTTTCATCGTTTCATTGATATTTGACCTATTTTGACTTATTGTTTTCAATCTTTCAAGCTTGTTTTGATGATTGTAGCTTTTTCCATGTGTGGTGGTTAAGCATTGTTCATTTGTTTGCTTTTGTTCATGATGATTAAGTATTGTTTTAACTTCTCTCATGGATGGTTAAGTCTAGGTTGCTTCTGTTGTGACTCCCCATTTTTCATAAATAAATTAAAAAGGTTTTTAGTTAAAAATAAATAGAGTTTTAGAAAATGTTGAGCTTTTTATAATTAAATAAATAAGGAGAAATAATTTTATTGAAATAATGGGTTGAATGAAAATAAAAAGGATATTTGATTTATTCATTTGATAGGAAATAAAATAGAGTATTTGTTTATAAAATAATAAATACATAATAATAGAGTAAATAATAGGCCGAGAGTACCCTAGCTATAAATAGATACATGATAGGTAAGTTTTTAGACTTTTGCGCTTACTCTTCCTCTCAATTTCCTTTTCCCTTCTCCTTCTTCCAAAACTCTCTCTTTTTCCCACATACACTTAAACCTGTCTCAGTAAAATGAAGATCTCAGACTCGTTACCCGTTGGATTGTCATGAAATTTGAGCACCAGGTTAGGAACTCATTTCTGAACATTTTCTCCGTTGAAAATTGTGAAAAAATGTCGAAGGTGATAGAAATTCTCTTCTCATAGTAACCTTCTCCTTTCCCGTAGAGATCCAAAACCTGTCCCAGTAAAACTACGATCCCGGACTCGATAACTGTTGGATCATTGTGAAAGTTGGACACCGGGTTTGAAATTCATTTCCGCATATCTTCACTATTTTGGATTTGTAAAACGATGTCTGGGGAGGGAGAAATACTCATTGCACGTAGACAGTAGAATGAAGGCTTCAATTTCTTCTCCTTCTATCTAACATTTGAAAACCTTATCAGAGCAACCAGAGGAAAAGCTTGAGGAATGTTAGGGAACCGTTAGAGATGTTGCTATTGCTGCCGAAACACACATGAGCCCGCTTAGAGGTAAGGAATGAGTTTATCGCAATTGAGGTTAGAATGAATATGTGTAGGAATCCATAGGAGATCAAATTTGGGTTTATTTTGGGATGTTTATTGTATTGAAATTCTTCTTGTATGATTATGTGAAATTTTTTTAGGGGTTTTACTCCCCGTGGATTGAGAAATATTTTTGTATAATTTGTTTGTGTTTTTGATAGGATTAATGTGATAATTAGTTATATTGGGATCATGAAATTATTATTGAAATTGTGTACAAGTGATAAATTAAATATGTGATGAATTGTGGGATAACATGTTGCTTTGAAATTATAATATTATTATTGAGATTGAATATAAGTGCAAAGTTGAACATGTGTTAATTTATGAGATACACATAAACATGTGATGGTGGATTGTGAAATTATGAGATGTGAAATTTTGGACATAAGATTTGGTTGTGAATAAATGTGTGTTTAACATTTGATGTGACAAGACTTGTGTTGTGAGTTGTGAATTATACAATAACCCGACCAGTGTTTACCTTGAGAAAAGTGTTTATGCACAATGTTAAAGGGAAAGTGTAGGTTTTCTTGTTAGGAACCAGTGTTAAATTGTAGCGAAATGTGTTAAACATGTTGAAACACGAGTGTAAGGTCATGGGTATTATATAATTCATAAGAAGTGTCTGTGTGTAAAAAGAATTGTTTTAGGGGTTGAACCTGAATCAAAAAGGTGAGGCCCTAACGGATTCTTCAAAGTCTAGGCCTTGCGGGTAAAGACACTCAGTTTGAGTGCTCTTTTAAGCCTATGTTGATCCCATATGGTTGGAGCATTCTCGCAAAACGGAGTGACCCTGATTGACCACCTTATGATTTTACTTAGTGAGAGTGACCTAACATACTCATTGTGTGGTGTGACTTGTTATGTACTCTTAAGCGTCCTAAGGTGGTTTTTCACTGATATGATACCACATTACTTATAGGTTTGAGTCTTAGTGTATTTGTTGCATAATACTTATGTATTTATTGATATTGATTGATTTAGTGATATTGTGTTTTGACCTTTAAGTACATGAATGATGTGAAAATGAATGAGACGTGTTGTGTTGTGATGTGATGTTACGCGACAAAGTGGTGGAATTAAGTGAGCTATATTTAAGTAAGTTGTATCTCATTTACATTATATGTATATCTAGTTGTCTCGTTTCTCTCTATTAGTTAGGAATGTGATAACTCACTCCCCGTGTATTATTTGTGTTTGGATTCTGTGATGATCTCGAACTTTGTGTTTATGGGAGTAGATGGTTAGGTGAATGACTATGGAGACCCTCATGCTAGAGGACGCAGAAACACAATGCTCTAATAGGATGTGACATTGGGATATAGGTTTCTATATTAATTGCATAAAGTCTTGGACGACCTTGTTTGAGCTGAGATGATTTTATTATTTATTTGGACAAACTTTATTATGATGCGAAAAAAGTGAATGTGAGTCTTTTACCCTTTTGAAAGGATTTTATTTAAGTGTTTTAAGAAATTTTAATTAATTATAATTTCTTTTGCTTTTATTATTAGTACATATATGTATGGGTAGAGGGTGTCACATCTGTCTTGAGTGGTTAAACATTATTTAGCTTCTACTCTTGATGGTTAAGCTTTGATGATTTGAGCTTCTGCCAAGTGGTCTTGTTGTTGCCTTCACTTGGTGGTTAAGCTTTTATTTGCTCATTTTTTGCCTTTGATGCTTACTTTGGACCCTTGATTTGTTGGGGTGAATGCTCTGGAGACGTTGGAAGAAGATCAAGGAGGCCGATGTTGGTCAAAGACTTCTAAGAGCTATGCACCATGGTCGTACCTATATTTTGATTTGTTTCTATATTTTTGTTTTGATCGATATATTTCTAACATGTTTAGTTATATTCCAGTTTTCAGACTTTATTTCCTTTTCCTTTGATATAAATGTATTATCTTCTCCAAGACACTTTCAGCTTGCGGGGGTACTGGAGATATAGGATTAGTGACTATATAAGCCAAGAGATACACATTTTGTAATTGATTTGCTCATTTGAGTATTATTCCAATATTAACCACTTTTTTCTTTTCTCTATTTTCTTTCTTCCACTATCTGCTTCCCATGAATTCTAATATATAGAATAAAAAAAGGATTAATTGGAAAAGTCAATAAAATATTTACCTAATTGTGAAGGATGTAACCTTATATATAAATGTTGCCCACTTTCCTGAACTGGAAACAGTTTTATGTCAAATAAATTACTAAACCACATGACACAGCCACTTTCTACTACACTTATATTAGAATTTGTATATGTCATACAAGAACAATCATTCAAGCAGTTGGTTTTGTATTGCTCCAAATCAATAGTCTCATCTAAATATGTTCTTTTAGTATCTGGCATTTTCAAGCCATTCACGTAAGCAAGCCCATCATACTTGCAACACAATGGATGTTTGAGGACACATTCTTGGGACCAGTCCATTGAGTTCCATTTTCAGGAGATTTAGGCTTGAACCCTTTTAAACAATTTCACATTGATGAAGCAGTAGTGCTATAGAATGAATTGGCTCCACAAACCCCATAATGGTCGCAGTAGTCTCCTGGCCTGGTTGAATAAGGCATCCATGATTTCTTAGTGCCTGAACATGCATAACGAGGACGTTCTTGTGTGGTTTGGTTAAGTACCACTTATGATAATAAACTAATATGGTTTAGGATCCACGTGTACGAAACCTCTTCCTTGTTGGAGACAAACTTGTAATGGTAAACGAGATTGTTAAGTACTAGCTTGCCACAAACCATTCCATGGTCCAACTCTGGTACTTTTTTGTTCCATTCATCATAAAGAACTCCAGATAGAGATGCAGCACAATACCCCATGCGAAGTCTCCTGGTGTTGGATCATCAGCACTATTCCAAGCTGCAAGGTGAATACTGGGATTTCTTTTGAGGTCCTATCTAATCGTCATTTCTGACAGCATTGTATTAGAAGGATAATCAAAGCTTTGCCACAGATATGCCTCTTGATTTGCTGCACTCGGTTCTCTTATCACAACATTGCCAGAATCCAAGAGCTCTGCCACTGGATTCTTTGCTTCTTTTGGAGAACTTGTGGACCAAACAACCGTGTTGTTGTGCGTAAGGACCAAATGGTCAGAACTTTTTAGTCTCAAGAGGGCAGAGGAATCATTGATTGGGTTCCCACCGTTTGCAACCAAACAATGTCTTGAGACTAAATATTCTTGAACCAAAATCCCGAGGTTGCTTTTGTTTGGATTTCCAAGATTGAAGAAACCAAGCTCAAAGGTTCCACGTGGGGAAACTATGGTCTTTCCAAAACTGAGGGATTGGGACTGCGAAATGGATCATGTGGTCGCTGCTATGTAAAATACAAGAGAAGAGAAAAATAGTATATAAGGTATAAAACTCATCAGAGTAAAAACTATACTGCATAAGTATTCGGATAGGACATTAAGTCGCCCATACAGACACCTAGTGTGCAACATACCCTATAAAGTCGATATTCATTCGACCATGTACTTACATATTTTGTATATGTTTCGGTCTTCAACATATATAAGTGTTGAGTACCATTGAGCGTCAGTTATAGTTAATAAGCCCACTTAAAGGTAATTGTCTAATTAGAAGCATTTAAATTAGGTTAATTACTACATGCAGGCCCAAAGAGATCCAAGGTCCAATAAGATTAGTATATAAAGGGAAGAGTACTCAGGTAAAAATCATTGTTGATTTGAATATTCCCTTTATATCATCTATGGCTTTAAATTGAATCTTTACTAGAGCATCAAAGTGTTTTTTTACAAGTACCATCCTCTTTTTTTGTCTCATACATCGAAGATACGAACAAGTTACTAGTGACATAGCAAGTAATCCTTCAGCTTAAGCGATAATGTGTCTATTTGTGACAGGAACAAGAACAAACTTCATTGAGTACTAACTACTAAGCTAAAGAGTTAGAGCTTAACACAGCCACACTGAAGACAAACAAAACTGAAACCACTCAAAAAAAAAAAAATGGCCCCCCTTTGGTGCATTTCTAGATCCATCCCTGGATAGAGAGAAGCAAGTTCAAGAGAACAAAATTTAGGGAGTATACTGAAGTTATGAATGGATTAGTCAGTGGCTCGTTGATGATTAATAAACAATGACAAGTTACGAGTACATGAAGCAGAAGGCAGAGACTCTCTAACTTGTCATGTAAATGCAAATCACATGAGCTTTTCAATAGAATTTTCAATACATTTCGTGATTTACATGTTTTGCTTCTGTTGTTCTAGCCTGTGTGGATAGAAGGACCTCGGTCTTGAATATTGCGGCTCAATCATTGTCGGTGTAACCTACGAGCTTGACCCTTGAGCATATGGAAAAAACAATATGAGAAAGTAGCATAAGAATTATGGATGCTCATAAGGAGGACTATTTACCAAAGTTGTGAAACGCCCACTTAACTTATGACTAATAAAAAAAGATGTGGTAAATTACCAATTTCATCCCAAAACTATAAAAAATGTAATTGAAATTGGGGTGACAGTTTAGTCTTTGAAAATACGATACGGTGATATTAGAGCTAGTTGTTAATATCTTAGAAAATGTTACCTACAAAGAATTCTGACTGATAACCAACAAGAAAATTGATTAAGGTGTCATCGACTGAAATATAGTAGAGTGTGAGTTATCAAGATATTGACTTTTAGAGACATAACAACCTTGTTTATACCAATTTTTCTAGAGGTTTCTATTTTCTTAATATATTTTCATTTAAAAAAAATTGTATTTTGAAACTGAAATGGATACATGATTCTTCAATTTAATAACAATAACATTCATTTAATGGATAGTTAAGTATAATTGAAAGGGATGTACATTAAAAAGTGAAAATGGAGTTATATTCTAATGAAATGTTAGTGAGAACATAGAATTGAGAGTAAGGGCAATGTATGAAAATGGATGACTTGGCACAATAATAGAAAATATTGCATGGTTTATCCTAACATGTTAACATTATGCTTTGCGCATGCATATATATATATATATATATATATATATATATATATATATATATATATATATATATATATATATATATATATATATATATATATATATATATATATATATATACCGAATGAGTACGAAATATATGTGGCTTCTTTCTACTGGTTACAGATTAAATTAAAAGAGTATACGGAAAAACGGAATTGAAGGAAACCATGCAACAACTGATGATTTACATTTTGGTACTTCTCGTGCAAAATATCCTTCATACCATTCAGCAATTTCCTTTACAACAATATCCACCTATCTCGTTGATTATCAGCGAGCAGTTAATAAGGTTATGGACATCGCATTGGTTGAACTACATGAGCTTGAATTTGCTTCAATAGATTCCTTCTTCACAAAATGCCCTGGCTCTTTAGGTTCATCCAATTGCACCTCATCACTCCCCAACAAGAGAACCACTGAGGTCATTGTAGGCCTATCCTCTGGGTATTGTTGCACGCACAAGAGCCCAATATGGATGCAACGTAACACTTCAGACGCAATGCATGAATCCTCCATGTTTGGGTCAACTATTTGTAAAGCCATATCTTTTTTCCACAATGTCCACACCTAAATCACAAAAGAAGAAAATTGTTTTTAGCCAAACAAAATTGTTCAACATGTCAAGTTTAACATAGATAAATTAAAATCAGCCAAGTGCTTACATGATCAACAAGGTGAACAATTTGCTTCCCACTAGAACATCTACTTTTCTTCCCACATATAATCTCCAACAGTAAAACACCAAAGCTGAAGACGTCAGATTTTATAGAAAATTGCCCATCGATAGCATATTCTGGTGCCATGTACCCACTGCAATTAACCGTTCAGGGAAAGTAATATTAGTGCGCGTTTGGATACCAAGCAAAATAAATTCTAGCCTCAAAAATCATGGTGAATAATTGAAAGTTTAGAAGCAACAAAGAGTTGCTTTGCTGTGATCGTGAAAAACTAAGCAAGGTGTGGTGACCACACCGCATACCCAAACATGCACTGAATGCGTCATGTAGCTTAAAAACAACAAAATGGTGCTGAACAGTTAAGACACTTACTATGTTCCAACAATTCTATTTGTATTTCCTTCAATATTCTCTTCTCCAAAAGTTTTAGCCACTCCAAAATCTGAAATTTTTGGATTCAAAGTATCATCTAGTAAAACATTACTTGCTTTGAGATCTCTATGGACAATCCTCAATCGAGAATCTTGATGAAGGTACATAAGTCCCCGAGCAATTCCACAAATTATGTGGAAACGCTTTGGCCAATCTAGCAATTTCCCTTTGGTAGAATCTGTGGTACTCATAGAAATCATAGCAACTTCATTATTAAGTATTGAAAATGCAAGCTATCACTATAGTCATAAAACACTGGTGAGTTCTATTGTAAGATTTCATGATATTCTTTACCAAATATGAAGTAGTCAAGGCTGCCGTTAACCATGTATTCATAAACTAGCATTTTCTCTTTTTTCTGAATGCAACAGCCAAGAAGCTTTACAAGATTTCTGTGTTGAACTCTTGCAATCAGTTTTACTTCGTTTACGAACTCGCTCATTCCTTGATCCGAGTTCTTTGAGAGTCTCTTCACAGCAATTTCTAGCCCACTGGCTAATTTTCCCTGCATAATCACATTCATGAGTAGATTCTCTTTATACTATAATTATATAGATATTTTACTCGTGGAGTGTTTGAGTATTATTATTAGAATCCAAATATTGAATTACCCAATATACAGATCCAAAGCCACCTTCTCCAATCTTGTTTCCCTCTGAGAATTTGTTTGTGGCTACAATGATTATTGACAAATCAAGCAATGGCAGATCCAGATCATTCACATAACTTTCATTGTTATATTCGGCCATTGATTTCTCTGAAAAAAGAAAACAAATATTATGTGAATATTTTTTATGCCTTCGCATTATTAAAATATAAAACTATGAAATTCCGTCAAGAGACACATAACAGAACCCTGCTATAAGGCCACCTAACCAATTTCACCGCTTACTCTGAAAACCAAATAATTTGAATAATAGCACTTGTCAATGGAATTTAGTAATGGACAAATAGCAGAATTCTACTTAAAATATTCTGTGCAGAACTATTCAGCTATGCGTTTTAGTCAAATATGAGAAAAGAGAAGAATAACTTTACCATAAATTTTCCTTCTGTAGAGAAAATAAATAGCAAGTATAACTCCTATAGCTGCAGCAACGGAGGTTGCATACATTATTTTAGACACCTTGTGCCTGATAGAATCTTCATCAAAGAAAATAACAAGGATTAAATTTCATATTAACACTAAGGTGAGAAGAATAACAAAAGGATTAATTGAAAAAGGTAATAAAGTATTTACCTAATTCTGAAGGAGGCAACCTTATATATAGACGCTGCCCACTTTCTGGTGCTGGATACAATTTGATGTCTAATAAATCGCCAAACCACATGACACAGCCACTACCTGATCCACTTATATTTGAATTAGTATATGCCATGCAGGAACAATTATTCAAGCACTTGGTTCTGCATTTCTCAAGATCAATACTCTCGTCCACAGACGTATTTGTAGTATCTGGCACTTTCAAACCATCAACATGAACAAATCCATCAAGCATGCAAGTCAGTGGACTTTTCAGGCGACATCCTTCTGTCCGATACATTGAGTTCCATTTCTCCGGAGACTTCGGCTTGAACCCTTTTAAGCAGTCACACATTGGCGATGCAGTGGAGCTGCAAAATGAATTGGCCCCGCAAACGCCATAATAGTCACAGTACTCTCCTGGCATGGTTGAGTAGAAGTTCCACGATCTAGTGGCCTCGGACCACACGTAGCGAGGACGCAGTTGCGAGGTTTGGTTGAGAACCACTTTTGTGATCAAGCTAGTCTGCAATGTCCACATGTAGGTAACCTCGTCCTTGTTGGAGACAAACTTGTAATTGAAAACAGGATTAGGCTTCATCTCGGGCATGCCGCTGAAACGCAAGCCGTTCCACGGTCCAAGTCTGTGGTGCTTCTTTGTTCCACTCATCATGTAAATTTCAGGATAGGGATGAAGCACAATAATCCATGATAAGTCTCCTGGGGTTGGATCATCATCACTCTTCCATGCTATGAGTCTTCTATTTATCTTCCTTTTAAGGTCCCAACCAATCTTCATCCCTGCCAACATCGTGTTAGAAGGGTAATCAAAACTTTGCCACAAATATTCTTTCCCTTCTAGCTTTGCTTCATTCTTCTCTCTTATCACAAGATTACCAGAATCCAATAGCTCTGCCACTGGATTCATTGCTTCTTTTGGAGAACTTGTGGACCAAACATGATTATTGTAGTGTGTAAGGACCAAACTGCCAGGACTGTTTAGTTTCAATATGGCTGAGGAGTCATTGATTGGGTTGGCACCGTTTGCAACCCAAACAAATGTTTGATCCGGATAGCTCTTGTACCGAATTGCGAGGTAGCTTTTGTTTGGATTTCCAAGATTGAAGAAACCAAGTTCAAAGATTCCTCTTGGGGAAACTATGGTCTCTCCAGGACTGAGGGATTGGAACTGTGAATTGGATGGTGTGTCTGCAGCTATGGAAACTACAAGAGAAGAGACAAAGAGTGTATAAACTATGATACTCATTAGAGAATGAATAAACTTCGTGGAGTACTAAGCTTGAGAGTTAAGTTTGCATATAACATGCTGAAGACCAAGAAAACTGAAAAAAAGGGTATATATAAAGGAGGAGTGCTAACATCCTTCTAAAAACATTGTCTCTAATGAGTAAAATTTAATAAAAATTATAAAATTAAAAGAGAAAATTGTTAAATATGATATGTGTCTCAGAATATTTTCAAATTTTTAATAAATTTCAATCCATAAAAAAATAAATTCAAAAAAAGTTGTCAAAAAATATGCTCTTTGAATTTTTCATATGTATAGAGAGAGAGAAACAAAGAGGTGCTAGTCCAAGATACCAAAGTTTACGACACATAGTAAACGGCCAAATGCATGAACAATAATGAAGTCAGCTCATGCACAAAATTTGCAAGGGTGGACAAGACGACAAGTACACTGCTGGATGCTGAACTAAGAAAAATCAAAGTCACTAGTGTCGTGTTGCCAAAGGCAGAGCCTAATGTGTGGTTGTAACTTGGAATAGTGAAAATTTATATTTAATAAATCCATGCTAAATATACAGCTATATTTTTTTCGTCATTATATTAATGCAAAATATTCATTGGCAATAAAATATTATGTAAATGAGATATAATGTTTCATTAAACAATAGAATATTAAATAAATGAGATATAAAATATCAAAAGGTTAAATATGCTTTTAGTTACTAATTATTTTGCAAATTTTATTTTTAGTCTTTAAATAATTTTTTAGGCATTTTAGGTCCTTATATTTTTTCTCAATTAGTAGTTTTAGTCCTTATTGTTAAATAACAACATTAATTAATGAGTTAATATTGACCTTAATAATCTAGTGACCTGTCATGTCATCAAGAAATCTAATGAGATAATCACATATAATTTTTTTTTGATAAATTCTATTTTTAACCTATCATCTATCCAAATCAATTCAAGATGTCAATTGTCAAACTAGTTAATAAAAAATTTAAAATATAGTTTATCAAAAAATTAGGATATAATATGACAAGTCACTAGTTTATCATATCATTAGCTAACAACATTACTTGACAACAACAACTAAGATGATTTTTTTTCATAAGGACTAAAATGGTTAATAGAGGAACAGTATGGAAACAAACAAAAAATATGCTAAAAATTTTGTTGAAAGACTAAAAACAAAATTTGCAACAAAAAAATAGAGACAAAAACATGATTAACCCAATATCAAACCATCACTTCAAAAATTTGGACAAAAGGAGCTAATTGAACTCAATTTAAAAATTAAGGAACTAAATTAAACTTTAAAAATAAAGGAATTGAATTAAATTTATTTTTAAAGAATTAAATTAAACTTGATAAATAGATTAAAGGATTAAAAAGTAATTAAATTTTCTTTTTATTGAAATGGAAATAATGGAGACTAATTATTAGAAATGAAAGTCATAAATATTGATAATTATTAAGAATATTAATGAAAATTATTTAAAAAAGAAGTTATTGAGAGTAAAGAGAGAAAGTAAATGAATAGAGAGAGAGAGTATAAAAAGTCGTGAAAGGTAGAATGACAATTGCACTAAAATTCTAATATGGCAAAATTATATTAAATATTGCTTAATTACATGGTGATGCTACAATAGATTTGTATTTGATATTGGGAAGAAATTAAATTATATTGGTTTAATTTAAACTAATAAGTGTATCATCAATAACTTCTTTTTTATGTGTGTATAATAACAATGAGGGGAGTGCTAGGAACATATTTTGTGACAAATTTCTCAAATATATTATCACTAATTAGTTAAAATTTATTAAAAATTATAAAATTATGAGATAGAATCATTAAATATAATATAGAACCCATAGAATTTTATCATTTTTAGTAAATTTCAACCAATATAAAAATTTGTGTTCAAAAGAGTGTGTCAAAGAACATGTTTTCCTAGCATTTCTCATAACAACAATAAGAATTGAACCTAATTCTTCATGCACGTACCCCAATCCTCCCATCATTAGGTCAACCCTAGTGAATATTCATCAATAATTTCTTATAGAATGTGACTTTTATTTATCCAATCAATAAATTATAACTATATTATTTTAATTAGTTGTATTAAACTTTGTCAAATTAAATGACACTAAGAATTTAGTCAAACTATTCACATTTTTATGTTATAAAAATACATATTATTTTAATTTCAATGTAAATGAATAGATTATTAAATGATTTTACATTAGTATAAAACTTTTTAAATATAATTTTTGTGAAAGAAACTTATAATAGTAGGTTTGAGATAAAAAAAAAAAAAAAGTAATAGTATCATAGTTCTTTTAGGCCCTTCGATGATATCATAGTTAATATAAGTTTTTTATATAAATTATAATATTTATATATATATATATATATATATATATATATATATAATATAAATGTTACAAAGATATAATTTAAACTCTTTTCTTATGATTAATATTTTCTTAAAAAACTATCAACTTATCTCATTTCATTAAAAATAAGAGATTCAAAGTCGAAATACAAACAAAGACTTAGTGTTTAGTATGAAATCTCGAAGTTCTAGTTAGAAAGTGAGCAACTTAATTTATTTCACACTGAACAAAATGCACTTCAACATTTTAAGATTGGAAAAGTAAGCCGAAACTCTGAGGTTATATAGGCATAATCATTTTCTATTATTAAGAGACATTAACATGAATGTAGTATATTGTTAAACCACATCATCCAACATTTCTTAATCACAATAATGCTTCAACTATTTCACAATGTTCATTAGTTAATATTAACCACTAACTGCCAACGTTTCATCTTCCCTTTTCTTTTCCCCACCTTTTGCATCACCGTTTTTATGTATATATACCATCTACATTGGATAATCTCAAACCACAACTTTCCCTAGTATCCTTCATATGCTTGTTCTTTTCCTTTAACCTTTGAACATATGGTCTCCTTTCTCTCTTTTTCTTTTTTTCTTTTTTTGTTTACCTTTTTGTTTTCAATTTGCATGGCTGAATAGCATTCCATATTATTTGTTAACAGGACAGAATGTTGCATGCTAAAGTAGTTTGTTTGTTTGTTTGTGTTTTTTTTTTTTTTTGCTAATTAGGTAAAGTTATTAATTGTATAATATTTTTAAATTTTGTTTAAGATAACAATTTCAAGTATATAACGCGTAGATTAATGTTTACCTTTAAAACAATCTGCTTATACAGATCTATATTTACGCGATTCTTTATTCAACAAGGAATTTCTATTCACCACATGCATTCGCAGTTATGTGAAAGCAATTTCCGAATTTCAGTTTATGTGAGGCGGAGTAGGCGAAGGTTAATTTGATGTTACTAGTAAAAAAAAGCAAGCATGTTACTTTTAATTAACTTTTCATATATAAATACAATCTTAGGTTATCAAAGAAAATGTAAAAGCATTCATGTTTCATCTATTTGCCGTGCTATGTTTTTTTCTTCTCATTAAGAGGTAACTAACATTCTTTCCTATTTGTTTCCCTTCCTTAATTTTCTTATAATAATATGAGTTACATGTAATTGTCACATATACAATTCAAATTTGAGAAATTTAACTTTCATTTGGAAAAACGTTTTATATTTTCTCCTTAATTACAGAAAAATTCACATTATTTTACTTCACTTTTTCGTTCTAAAAGTTTATGTGAGAATCAGTAAAATCAGAATTGTTTTTACCACTTCCTATATAAAAAAATTTACTAATAAAGAATAAACTGAAAATAAAAAAAAATACTAGAAACACACTCCTTAACACACTCATTCAAACAATCTATTAGCATAATAACTAAACAATATGCTTCTATTAATTCCGTTCTACAATTAAAGTATTGAGTAGAAAATCCTGTTTTATCAATTAATTGAAGACATTTCCCTCCATACACACAGAACCAGTCCATATCATACAGCTACGTGAAGAACGTGAATTGCTACTTACTGCGGCTTTCCTTTTAATTATGAGAAGTGTGAGTTTAAGGTTTCTGAATAAAATAAGAAAAATCAACATTATATCGGTCATAGAAATACTGAGCTCAAAGAATCTCATAAGTAAAGTTTTGAATTTAAAATTTGTAAAAAGAAAGAAAGATCACCTTAAAAATAAAATAACTAATCACTATTAGTTAGATTGTTTAGATTTTTTAACAAAGATTAATAATTAACAAAATTGATTATGATACTTTACACCGATAACATATTTACCTAAAAATAAAATATGAGAAGTCCATTCTTTGCTATTCAAAGTCAAGCATGTTCCGAGTCGCATTAAAAGTTCACCATGTGAACCGCAAGAAATATCTAACAGTTGTCTCTTGTCCTTAATATAGTAATTGTATGTTTGTAGTGGAAGGATTGCCATGTAGCTCTGGTAGGCTGAATTGGAACTTCAAAGGAAATTAGTGTGGGGTCAAGCATGAAAATTTTCATGAATCACACACCACGTACTCACTATGAATGTTAGTTATCCTGTTTTCACACTGAATAAACCTTGCCCTTATTAGACGTATACCTTTCAATGTATCCAACACTGACACGCTAGGGAAATTGATAGTTTTGGAAAATGATCGCAATTTATTCCTTTTTTTTTTTAAAGACTGCAACTGATTTGTGTGAAATATTTTTTGACCAAACGATGCAATAAAACAATACTATAAGTTTGTCTAATTAATTCCTTTTTCCAGACAAAAAATATTTATTTAGACTCACGCGAACCCAAATACATGCAGAAGATCAATAAACAAATTCTGTCAAATTACAATAAAATAAAATAAAAATAACAAACATATTTTTTTATCCATAAGAATTAAATTAAGATTATCATAAAATTTACAATAACTTGGTATCATGTTCAACTTATTAATCTAGACTCTCTTAATATATAACAAATAATATATATATATATATATATATATATATATATATATATATATATATATATATATATATATATATCAACAATCACATGTTAAATTTCTACGCATAACAAATCTATGCAAGAAGTTTCTTTATTTTTTCACAACTAATTTGTTTTCACTAATATGTTTCGGCTGCACTGAATCACTTGGTTATAGTTGCACAGGAAAACATAATTTCAATAGAAAACTTATCAACTTCAAACGCGGCAAATTAATGTTTACGTCAAGTAGTATTAAAGGATGAAAACAAATTAATTTTGAGAATCTAAAGACCTAAAAGTTCCTGGTTTTGCTAGGTGATTTCTCGACAATAAATTGAATCTTAGAACGACCAGGAAGTCAAATAACTAACAAACTTGATTGCTTTACCATTTCTTCATCATTGAATAATGACGAGTAGCTACCAATTTGTTTTTATAAAAGAAAAACATGCCCATTGAAAAAAACATCAAAAAAGTACAAATGTATCCAATAACGTTGATTGATAAACAAGGGGTGAAATGAGGAATATGAACCTTCCTCTGAAATACTTTGCACCAAAATCAATTTCGTAGCCCCACTTAATTTATTTGACCCGAATAAGCCCAAATACTAGAAAAGACCGAAAGAAAGTCATGAGAGCAATAGCTTTCGGCCCAATAACTGTAAACGCGTGGAACAAACCGGGGGAAATGACCTTTTTTTGTCATTGAAATTTTTGATTTATTTGTTATTTTTGAATCTGATAATCAGCTAGTTGTAAATACAGTTGATTCCAGGAGCTATTGAAACAATGAATTTGGAGCAGTTTTGAAGAAATGCAGAGCTAAGACCAATAGTTTATAAAATAATTCTGTTAAGTTTGCTCATAGACAAGTTAATGTAGTTGCTCAAATATTAGCTAGGATTCATTGAATAAATACTTGATTAAGATATTTATTTAAATTCTATAGAAAAAAAAAGATATTTATCTAAATATATCTTCAACGAAAATTAAATTTCAGCTAAATACCAATTGAGAGGCTCTGCAGTACCCTCCTTAAAAGCCGATTTCTCTAAGCTCCTGAGACTGAGCCCCTTTTTACTACCATATTACCATATCACGGACACCTCAACCGTGAGCAATCACAACCAAATACTACCATCAGCACCCTACAAAGAAACCACCCAACAACTCCTTATCACTACCATGTGTCAAGCCTAACTCTAATTGGATAATCACCATGAGCTCCTTGGTTTTATCCTTTCTACCACAACCCAAATTGACCAATCACTTATTTGCTATGGAATTTAAAACAAAAAAACAAAAAAAAAAAAACAAAATTCAAATCTCTACATCGATGTGTATTGTGTGGAGCAGGCATCACTCATTGACACAACTCGAACTCATTTCATAATAGGCTTAAATATGTTTGAGATCCCTAAAATATACCCGAGTTTCGTAATTGATCCCAGAAAATTTTTTACTTCTCGTTAGATCCCTAAAGCTTCAAAACTTTTGTGGAAGATCTCTATCGTTAGTTTTCGTCCAAAACGTGATGATGTGCCCGTTAGTTGGACACGTCAGCAATACACGTGTGGAGCCACGTCAGGGGTATCAATGACATAGCATGTCACCTGAATTTTTTTTGTTTTTATATTTAACTTAATAAACTATTTTATTAAAAACAATAAAGTTAAAGTGTAATCCATCCTCAGATTCACGCTATCCTTGCTCCAGTCCTCTGTCCACCACCTCCGCTCTTCAACCCTCACCACTCCGTCACCGCCAAAACCCCCTAACTCACTGAGCTCTTCTAGCACTCCATATGTGCCCTCCGCCTCTCCAAGAAGCTCTGTGACCTCATGGCCGCTATCGACCCCCAAAAACTTTATCTTGCCATAGGGATTAAATGGATTTTTGCACAAATATCTTCTGGCATTACATCCACAAATATCTCCTTACGTTACCGTCCCATCCCATCAGACAAATCCAACACGGTCACATTAATGGTTACTTGGGATATTGGAACCACCAACACCGAGGACAGAACCACACCTGGCGACAACCATTTATCTAGCCAAAACCTCATCTTCCTCCCATCACTAATAATCCACATAATCCCTGTGACACAATTTTTCCACACATGTTAAACACTATTCCAAACATTTGAGCTAGTCATCACTCTTTTATCATCTTCCTCCAAACAAATCGGGTCTCCATATTTGCACCTAAGCACTCGCACCCACAAAGCTTCCAAAGTAGTAATAATACCTATAAGGAAAATATCACAAGAAGGGGAGGGATTGAATTGTGATTTAACATAATTGTTCAATACTTTTTGAAAAACAAAAGGATTTTTCGTCTATAAAGATAACATTGTAAGAAAGTTTGACAACCTCTATCACAAGAACTCTTTAAACAATGAGAAAAATGAATTTTCAAAAACCCAATGTATTTTAAAATGATTGAAACACAATTCAGACCTAAAGTCAGTTAAAAACAGAGAGAAAGCAAAAGATAAACAGACATAGAAAATTATACTGGTTCGTTTCTACCACTAAGACTACATCCAATTCTTGGTAAAGTGTCAAGTTTCATTAACTTTTCACAAGTTACAAGTATTATATCACGACCACCTCCAGCTCTTACAAATCAAATTCTACCCCAAGTTTGATCAACACCCAGTATTCTTGGTTGTACTAAGCAATTGTTGGCTCTAAACAAATCAGACAAGATTTGTGATTGATAATGGCTTAGAGACTAACACAAAATCATCTTACAAACACATAAACAATCTAAGCACTTAGTCCTTTTTTTCTCAAGAAGTCCAATGTGTTTTGAGAGCTTTTTCTAATCTTATAAGAATAATTAGAAATATAGGTTGAAGAAGAAGTGTAAAAAATATTTGCACAAGATCAACTCTAAGGTCTTCAAAAGCTTTTTGGTTTATATAGACCTTGTCTTCAAGTAGTCATTGTCTTCCAATAGGTATATCTTCATTTTGTCTTTATTGGATAAAAAGAAGGTTGTTGGGTGCATTTAATGCACGTCCTTTCCTCATGCAGAAAGATTTTTCAGTAAGACTTGTGTGTATGAAAAATTGCATCAAGTAGTCATATCTTTGTGTCAAAGAAGGTCCTCCATTGCAGAAAGCTCATCTTTTGATGGCATATCAAATCCTGATTGTATTTATTCTTTATAGGATTCGAGAGATCCTAGGAGACAGATAGAATCTCTCAGACACAGTTATAAATGAAGTATTAAATATTATACCATATGCAGTAACAGATCATGACCTTATCCGCCTATCGTCTAAAAACATCAAGCGCATATTTTGAAGGCATATAAGATGCAAATCACACGTCATTTTTCCTTTGTATTTTTTGCATTTAAGCAAAATAATTAAGGATCTTGATACATCATTCAAACATAAATGTCCTTTGACTCAACAATCTCCCTTTTTTTTATTATGTCAAACAATTACAAATGTAGAAGATGAATACTAACTTAAAATATTTCATAGAAAAACATATTAACAGTCTTATCAGATGCAAGATAATATATGATAGAAAAAAAAACTTTAAGGCATCATAAGAGTACCAGACAAAGTCTGATCAGGTAACATAAATCATTTCTCTTTTATTCATGTAAAATTTTCACATCAAGGAGATATGTTTTGGAGTATATAAAAGACAGATAGGATAAAATTCACCATAGGAGTTCCCCCATAGATTGTGCTTCCTTCAGACATAACAACTTAGCTTGCTCTCTGATTCTGCTTTCTTTAGACTATGACACTTCAGCTTTTACATTTTTCTCCCCCTTTGTTTGGTAGTCCTTAGAATCAAAGGAAATGGTAAAGGGGCTATCGGAAGCCGTAGGAGGGCGACGAGGCCTCCATCCAAATGCTTTCTTTTAAATGTAGAAGCAAGCTTCATGATGAATCAAGATTGATTCAAAGATTTTTTATGATAACAAAGATGATGACAAAAAACTCAAAAGTCAAGAACACTTCATGATAACAAAGATGATAATCTCAAGAATTAAAGAATGAGTTCAAGATTGAATCAAGTACACTTCAAGGATCAAGAGGAAAGTTGAATTCAAGAATCAAGAAACAAGTTTCAAGATTCAAGTTCCAAGAATCAAAATCAAGATTCAAGACTCAAGATTCAAGAATCAAGAGAAGACTCAATCAAGATAAGTATTAAAAAGTTTTTTCAAAAACTGAGTAGCACATAAATTTTTCTCAAAACCTTTTACCAAAGAGTTTTTACTCTCTGTTCATCGATTACCAGATTATTGTAATCGATTACCAGTAGCAAAATGTTTTTCAAAAAGCTTTCAACTGAATTTACAACGTTCCAATTGATTTCAAGATGTTGTAATCGATTACAATGATTTGGTAATCGATTACCAGTGTGTTTGAATGTTGGAATTCAAATTTAATTGTGAAGAGTCACATCCTTTCACAAAAAAGCTTTGTGTAATCGATTACACTGATTTGGTAATTGATTACCAGTGATAGTTTCTGAACAAAATCAAAAGATGTAACTCTTCCAATAGTTTTCAAGTTTTTCTAAAAGTTATAACTTTTCCAAATAGTTTTTAAGTTTTTCTAAAGGTTATAACTCTTCTAATGGTCTCTTGACTAGACTTGAAGAGTTTATAAAAGCAAGGCTTTGATTTGCATCTTATCAATTCATTCTTTAGACAACAAACTTTTGCCAATTGATTTTTGAATCTCTTTGAACTCCTTCTTCTTCTTCCTTTGCCAAAAGCTTTCTAAAGTTTTCTGGTTTTCTAAACCTTGAAAACAAAAGTGTGCTATTCATCTTTTTCATTCCCTTCTCCCTTTTCCAAAAAGAATTCACCAAGGACTAACCGCCTGAATTCTTTTTGTGTCTCTCTTCTCCCTTTTCCAAAAGAAGAAGGACTAACTGCCTGAATTCTTTTGTGTCTCCCTTCTCCCTTGTCAAAGAATTCAAAACGATACAGTCTGAGAATTCTTTTGATTCTTTCCTTTCTCATATACAAAAGATTTCAAAGGACTAACCGCATGAGAATTCTTTTGTATCCCCATTCACAAAGTTTCAAAGGTTTAACCGCCTGAGAACTTTGTCTTAACACATTGGAGGGTACATCCTTTGTGGTACAAGTAGAGGGTACATCTACTTGGGTTGTTGTGACTGAGAACAAGAGAGGGTACATCTCTTGTGGATCAGTTCTAGTGAAGGATACATCCATTAGGTTGTTCAAAGAGAACAAGGGAGGGTACATCCCTTGTGGATCTTTGCTTGTAAAAGGATTTTTACAAGGTTGAAAAGAAATCTCAAGGACCGCAAGTCGCTTGGGGACTGGATGTAGGCACGGGTTGTTGCCGAACCAGTATAAAAACTCTTGGGTGTTTGTCTCCTTCTTCCCTACTCTTTTAATTTCCGCTGTGCACTTTAAATTCCCGCTTTTACTTTTGGTTAAGTTTCTTTTCTATTCTTCATTTACTTAACAACATAGTAAAAGCCTTAGAAGAGTAAATTTTTAATTAGTAAAGGTTTAAGAATAATTAATTCAACCCCCCCCCCCCCTTTCTTAATTATTCCGAGGCCACTTGATCCAACAGTAAAAGAAGTCTTCAATTAAAGACCATTTACACGCTTCCTTCTCAGTAAAGGCACAATCCTTCAAGGCTTGAGCAAGTGTCACTCTGGTTTTGATAAGCCCTTTCTCAAGTAGTTAAACATAGGCACAAGAAGGTAGAGGATCATACACTTGAACATCCATGGAGCTAAACGCAACATTAGTGTCTGAGTCAACTTCTTCAATGATCGGGTCTACATGATGAATGAAGAATAACCAAGAAAAATGCAGTATCACAAAATTAAAATAATGTGCGATCAGACGATGCATTGAAATCCCTTTGCCATGGGCAAATCCTGATGAAGGGAGTTTCTGAAGTGAAGCAATAGTGATTTAGAATTTGATAACAACGTACAACTTTATGATCATAGGCATCATCAGGTTGTTTCTCTTTATGTTCCAAGCTAGAACAATACTCATGTAATTTGTAGAATATGTGTATGGTAGTCCATATAGAGATGTGAGCCCAAACTTGTGTTTGAGTGCTTCAAGCTCATGTTTAAACAATCACCCTAGGCAAGCTTTGAAAAAGTGCATTGAGATGTCTCTTTTCCCTTATAGCATTTGATCTTCTGATAGAGTAAAGGCTTCTCAACAGCAACTCGAAAGCTATTTCCTGATGTGGCCAGGCATGAGAATTGAGTTCCCAACATGAAGGGAAAACAAGTTTTGATTCTATGAATTCTACCTAAAGAGTCTTGTTTAGATCAAATCTCCTCTCTATAGGTAGATAGCTTCATTTTGAGTTCTAACCCATAATCTGATAATTCCCAATAAGGAAAATATGGACTCGCTTCGGGATCAACCAACAAAATATCTTCAATCTTGAAAGTCATGTCAGACTGAGAGCAATCCTAGGGCAAAACAGCATTGAATGTGCATAAAAGACCCATCAACTATTGTGAATCCATGGGAGTATAGAAAGGTGTATTGGCAGAAATAGCTTTTTTGCTCTTCCAAATGATCACGCCAGAAGGATAACTTTGTGCTATGTTAGTAGATGCTCAAGGATAATGTTGTTAGGATTAGAATTAGTATTTTGTCAAGGAGGAAGTGTATGAATGGCTGGTCCATCAGCACCATAGACATTAAGAGCATGTTGTTCCTCTTCAGGTAAAGTGTCCCAGGTTGGATAAGAGAAAGGATCAATCTCTTGGAATCCTTCCTTTAGAGATTAAGTAGATTTAGCTTCTTCAGTTTGAGCTTTTTCATCTTAGGATCAAGAACTTGAGTCCCAACATCCACTTTTCTTCTTCAAACTTTGTTGCAGGTTTTCCATTCCAAGATTTGATGTCCTCTGAAACTAGGGTAGAATCAGACGTTCAAGTTTGGTTCAACAGAAACATTTTGAAAAGGAATAAAGGAAGGCAATGATCTTGAAGGAAGTAGCCACTTAATAGCTTGTTGTTCATTCTCCCCTATCAGACGTCTATCAAGAGTTGCAAAGATAGTTGATAGTCTAATCGTTTTTGCATTGGCTTGTATCAAATTCCTCCGTTCCAGACCCTCTTGGGAATCTGCAATATTATTAGAAGTTAATGGTCCATAGATAGCCTCAAAGCTTCTTATGTTGTCTTCACTTAATACTTTTGTTAAGATGATATCCATTTGTCTTTCCTAAACATCAAACACTGGCTTAGATCTGATAGGCTCAACTCAAGAGTTTGTCTCAATAACACGATTCTCAGACTCATGAAGGGAGGCTTTAAGAATAGATTGAACCAAGGCCATTCAAAACTAAAGCCACTGCAAGTTCTTCTTCACATGCAGTTGAATTGGTAGAAAAAACTTTAGTAACATGCTCAACTACCAATTGAAGTCTCTCAGGCTCTTCCAACTCAAAGTTTAGCTTCTAATGCAGATTATGCTTGAATAGACTCAATAATGACTTCTTCTATTACTGGCACACCATGAACAATAAATGTGGTAACCTCTTTAGCTCCTTTTTTCTTATGTTCTTCTACAAACATAGCTTCAATAGATGCAATGATTACAGCTTCTATCTATAGGGCACCTTTCCTCTCGAGCTGGTTTACTACCTTAGTTTTTCTTCTAGAATATGCTAGAGATAATCTAGTTGCCTTGGCAAGAGTAATGACCTTCTTCTTGCTTGTAATGGGAGAGGTGAGTTTAGGTTCAGGTTGAAGGGGAAGTGCTAATGAGGGAGAAGATTGAGGGTTGGTGTGTTAAGAATTTCAACTTCAGAATCTCAGGTGCATAATCGTGAAGGTGGTTTCGATGGTGAGATAGGCAAAGGTTAAGGTTGGGAATGTTTGATTTTTAAGATTGGTCTTTTTGGTGGGGGCTAAGATTCAGGTTCAAATGCAAAGTATGATTCCTTCCTCTTGTAGGTTATTTGAGGGTTGGAAGGTTTAGGTTCAGAAGGTGGTTTTTTCTTGGATCGCTTGGATAGGTCAGAGGGTTTTGGGTCAAATGATAGAGGTGGATCTTTCCTTTTGGTAGGGAGTTTGATTTTGGATTGGCTGGTTTGGACGATTTAGGCTTGGCTTAACCTTGCTCCCCCTGAGTTTGCTTAGATGATGCCCAAACTCTGGATCTACAAATTGTGGTTGAACTTGCTCCAACTGCTGCTCCCCCGCAGACTGTGGTTCTTCCTTCTTAACCTTTCTTCCTATATGCTTTTGAGCATATCCAGGGAAGTTATCAACTATTCCCATTTTAACAAAGGTCGAACCTTTAAGTTGTGTGGTTCCTTTAGAAGGTTCCATCACAAAGACATTTACTCCACTATATAGGTAAGATTGGCAGTCCTTAGGAAACTAACCAGACCTTACTTATCAGACGGCTCTGGACGTTGTTTTCCATAAATCATGAAATCCATCATTTCTTGAGTTATCTCTTTTTCCCCGTCTCTATTGAAAACTAGACCTTCTTCAAAGCACACAGTTGCTCTAGTGCTAGTCTTAGGAAAGATGATCACTTGTCTCTCATTTACATTTTTTTGAATGTTGACTCCACCTTACCTAGTTGTTGAAAAAGATGATGGAACTCACAAACTAAGTGTCGCAACCTACCCTTCGGCGGGAGGGCGACGCGTGACTCGCGGGATGCGTGTTCCACGAAAGGAATACGCGCGGAGTCGCCACCAATGTTTATTTGAGGAAAATGTCGGAAAAACCGGAAAAGACGCGATCTACGAACTTTTAAGTGAAAGGCTCGGGAGTTGTATTTACGCACGGGGAAGGTATTAGCATCCCACACGTCCGTCACAAGGGACGGCAGCCTTTAATCGAATGTGCAAACATGACTTTGATTTTTACGTTCCCTTTTATGTCCTTATATCCTTTATACCCTTTTTATATTTTTTTCTATTTTTGTGGTCGACAAGGGTGTTTCCCTTTGCTCCTACGTATTCCTCAATTGTGATGAGGAAATCAGACCTACGTAGTTCTTTCTTATGCATGAATCAAGTGATTCTTTTTACTTTGAAAGGTGATCATTTTAAGGCGTTGGACCTTAAAAATGATCCATTTTACTTGGTAAGAAACTGAAATGATAAACTTTCAAAATCCTATTTTTGTGGACGAGCTTGACTAGGCGAGTTGATTTTAGCCTTAGTTTCACTTTAGTTATTAGTCAATTCAATTAAGAATGAGAAATCCCAAAGAGAAAACGTCCGATTGATTTTTTGCTTTATTTTACTAAAAGGTATTTTTTTATTATTATATTATTATGTTACCTCTTTTTTGATTTCCAACGTGGTTACGGCACGACCGAACGGTCGGAATTCATTTTAACCGAAATTAACGGATGATACAATTCAAACGATCGGTGGAAATTTATTTTATTTTTAGATTTAAGCGAGATATGACTTAAATAAATGGCTTAAGCACGTCAAAAGGGGGTACGGAAAGTAAATGAAAGCACGTAAAAAAGGGTGCATAGGATGAATTGAAAAGTTCGATCCAGGGAACTTACCGGTTGAAGACCGAAGAACGGCGAAGAACGAATGAAGAACGTCGAAGAACGGTCGAAAACCTTCGCGAAATCACCCACGGAAACGTTACGGAAACGTTATGGAAGCGCCTCGGCTTGAATTTTCTTCACGGAACCAATTTTTTTTCACTAATTTTAAGTGATTCTGAATTACCAGGAGGGTTCAACCCTTTTCTACTTCACTTCTCCCCCTATTTATAGAAAAATGGGGGAGAAGCTTGCCACCCAGCTCGCCCAGGCGAGCAAGGTGGCTTCCTCCAGAAGCAACCGTCTTCTGGAGGGCCCAAGTGGGCCTGGTTGCTATTTGCACCCCCATTTTTACCAAATACACCCCCAGCTTTTTTTTGGTGCTTCTTTTTTCGTAAAGTTACAGAAACTTATGAATTTCGTAACGATACTTGTTTTCTTTCCGTAATGTTACGGAACCTTGCGGATTTCATAATCATCCCTTTTTTGACTTACGGAACGTTACGGAACCTCACGAATTGTGCAACAATGCTTCCTTTTTTATTTCCGGTATGTCACGGAACCTTACGGATTGTGCATCAATACTTTCTTTTGATTTCCGGCATGTCCCGGAACTTCACAAATTGCCTAATGATGGGTGCCAAGCACCACACAAGGACCAAACAAAAGTTGCATGCCACCAAGCAAAGGTCCCCGGACGAAATTAGGGTATGACACTAAGAGAGGGTTGAATTGGTTTTCAAAACAAAATAGACTTTCTTTTGCGCAGATCATATCACAAAACTTTGATAAATCAATACTTAATCAATCACCATTTACACAACATCCTTTGTTAAAGTTCTTTCTTTCAAAAAAAAATATTTTTTTAACCTTTAGTAAATTAATTGAGACAAAAATGAGAAAGAAAGATAAGATCAAGAGAAGAAATACATCACTTTTTATACCGGTTCACTCTCTATCTCTAGAGAAGCTAATCCAGTTATCTAATTCAAACCCAAATTAGATTTTCACTATGCATATAGAATCCTTACAAGCAATCACAAGCCATCTCAGTTCCTACCCCACAAAAAGAGACTAAGCTACCCAACCCTAGGGTCCTGTATGAATAGCCTAAGAGAAACCTACCCTTAGTCTAAACTAGAAAAACCTATTCTAGCATGCCTTCAGAAATTCCTGCACAAACAAGTAATGTGTAAAACCACATGAAAAAGTAGAGTCAAAGATAGATACAACCTGATCAATCCTTTCCACAAAAATCCTGCTTAACTGAAAGAGGTGTCTTCTTGAACTGAAGAAAGTATCACAACTCACTTATCACTTATATCAACTCATGCAATTTTGCACTTAATGAACTTGTGCATAGAAGTGAGAACACAAGATGGATATATAGAGAGAAAAAAGTTATAACTGCTTGTAATCAATTAAATCTACAATGTAATCAATTATATTATCATTTCAATCGATTAAAGTCTTCTTCCCAAAAACTGGAAACCTCTCAAGAATAATGTAATCGATTAGATCCTCAAAGTAATCGATTAAAGTGTTCTTGGTCACTTTTGAAACACTTATAGAAAGAGAAGTAATTGATTATATCACATGGTAATTAATTAAAGCAGAGACTCCTGAATGAATCAATCATTGTCTCAAAAACCAATTGTGTAATCGATTACGATAAGCTTGTAATTGATTAAACCGATACGGGACATTTCTCTACAAGCTTCGAATAACTTGTGTAATTGATTACTGTAAGGTTGTAATCGATTAAAATGGAGAGTTTTGCCTTTTGAAGAAATTTTCTAACTTTAGAGACTTTCTCCTTACTCCTACATAATGATGCATAATGCACATATCAAAATGATAAAGACTAAGATGCAACACACCACACAACAATCAATACAAATGTCACTCAATAGAGTTGGGCATGTAAAGGACAAAACTTCTTCAAGCTTCAAGGCTAAGTCTTCATGTTGCTCCCCCTATCTCTAACATTTATTCCCTAGAATAGAGCGTAACACTTGTAGTGCCAAGAACTAAACATCCAGCTAACATTATCAAGCAAGTCGTTCATAGCAAAACCTCATTCCATCAGACTTAGAAAGCTAACTCATTTCCCAAGAATGAATTAATCTTCAGGAAAAGCAATCTTTGCGTCTTCAACACTGTTGATAGTTGAAACCCTAACAAGATCACTTCTTTTGGGAGCCATTGTTCACATAAAGATTTAACCTTTGATCGAGAGAGAGAGAGAGAGAGAGAATTTTGAAGAAATGAGTTCTCAAATGATGTAAAAGTTACAAAAGATTTCTAAGAGTTCAAGTTTTTCAAAAGAGTTTCTTTGGTTGCCCAACTAAGCCTTTTATAGGTTTTTTAAAAGATAGAGAAACGTGCAGTAATGTTTAAAAAAATTAATATTTTGAAAGATGTTTCCTAATCATGGCGAAAAAGATAATGGTGCATGCATGGTTATCAAACTCTAGAGTCAACTCATAGACTCTTACGAGTTTAAGAGTTTACTTGGTCTCTGTGAGTCAACTCAGAAGCAAACACATTTTTTGCAAGCTTGGTGGACTCACGGTAGACTTGTGTAAACTCGTGAGTCTGGCCCGAGTCACACGAGTTCAGTTGAAAAAAAAAATTTCCGTAATATGGCGTCGCTTTGTGTCCACTGCTCCACTTTAGTGTAGGAATTTTGCTTCGTTCATTTTGTGTTTGTCCCTGTTCTTCATTCATGGCGAGTTGGAGCTTCTCAGACGATGCGAGAGTGCGAGCCGAGACTAGACGACACACGACACGGCAATGCGATGCGGTGGTTGCCTGGTTCTGTTGGAAGCCGCGAGTCCCACCCACGAACACGGCGAGCTCAAGAGAAGATTGCTACTTGTGTCAATGACAAGCTTGAGAGAAGCTTGGAAGCCGCGAGTACCACGAGCCATAACCCACGAGGTCCACGACGAGCTTGAGAGAAGCCGTGAGTCCAGGTGAGAGTTTCATAAATTTCATGGTGTTAGCTTAGTGCTCTAAGTATTCTTTCTGTTGTTGTGATGCATTTGCTTTAGTGGCTTTGCCTAAAGCTTGGGTAAGAAATTTGACTTTGTACTCATGGGCATGAAATTTGAAACAACACAAACTAAAGGACATGTTAATGTTGGTCTAGTCAGAGATCACCTTGTTGTGCAAAAATGCAGTGGGATAGTGGCACAAGTTTACAAACTTCTTTCAATAAATCTAAATTCCTAATGTCTCTGTCTCTCTGATTAATGATGTTAGTCGTTAATCTAGATAAGAAACTACAAGAAGAGCATTTAACTTTTTGAAATCATGAAGCATGAACAAAAGAGGTAACAAGTAAACTTCCTGTCAAAATTGTCTCTTCCATAGTACAATCGAAACTGATATTTCTGGAAGGATCAGCACTAAAATATTGTTACAAACACAACGCACTAATGTAACCCAAATAGATGATTTAAGTAATTTGAGAAGGAAATGTATGGTTTGGTAAAATATTGTTTGAAAATAGTTAGTACTAATAATCGTCAACAGAATTAAGACTAAATGGAAATTAAGTTGACAAAGATTAGAAGAAATAATCAGTTAAGGAACATGAGGACCTATGAGTTTACAATCAAATACAAGTTCCAGCAACCTAAAAAGCATATGGTTAAAAAAACAATGTTGAGACAGAAACAAACCCAAACAACATTAAATTAAAAATAAGTAACTTGCCTTATGTTGTTCACAGTGACATGAGAGTCATCACTAGTAGCAACTCTCATTGCTTTCGTCTCTTCTACTAATGTATTAAAAAATCTAGCTACCTTCATATTCTTGGCAAGTCTCTCAAACCTTTGTTTTATATGCAATGAATAATATTTACCTCAGTAATAAAGATATGTTGAACAAACCTTTTCCAACATAATTGTTGGTGCTCAGAGAAATTTTTGTAGAATTTCATCATGCTAATAATTTTAACAAATGCATTTGAAGAGAGGTTTTAGAACTTTTCTTCTTTGGGAAAAAAACTATTTATTCCCATAAACCTAAAATGTGTTAAATTTTTTATGCATTCTGTCATGCACCAAAACACTAATAAAAGGAGACATATATATAAGTCAATTTTGGATTAGATTCTAGATTATGAAAGCTTAAATGGTAAAATCTTTATATACATTAATTTTTAAGATAAGGATGAAGAATAAAAGTGCTTATGGAATCTATTGATATAGAAAAGTGAGGCCAAAATAAAATGTCAGGTAATTGACAAGTAAATTCTCTAATTTCCTATTATATTTTGTTCCTAATACGAAATAGACGATCCCATTCTCGTTTCCTAAGATGGTTTGTTTAGTACTCTTAGAGAATAATATATAGTAATACACACACCTTATAGCTGCCATAACTGACATATACTTTTCTTTTTAGTTGTTTTCCTTTGAAATTCCAGTCTTCCTATTGTTGTTGTTGTTGTTGTTGTTGTTTTAAGACTTACTCTGTACTATAGTGTTATATAGGGGAGGAGAAAAATACTCTTTTCTGTACCTCCAGTACAACTTTTTTGCCTACCTTTTTTCTTCTTCTTTTTTATCAATGATTACTTGTGGCTTTGCCTAAAGCTTGGATTTCATCTTTGGTTGTTGTGGGTATTTATTTTCTTCTGATGAAGGTATTTTGTGTTCCATTTCAGTATGTCTGGGAGTAGGAATAGATCAAATTCATCAAATGCCAATATAGGCACATCCACAGGTGCAGCAAGCAGAAGCAAAAATGCTCCAAGAAATAGGGCTGATATTGGGTATGTGCTGCTCATTGCATTGATTTGATATTTGAAGATTTTGAGAAACTTTTGATGTTTCATTAGACTGCTATAAAGAAGGGAAGAAGGATCACCACCTACATTTATGGTAGAACAATATTGATTAGCATCATGAAGAAGTTCACAAATGGAAGAGACTTGATTAGGCCTAGTATGACTAGATGTGCCACAACTTATTTAACTTTAGCTTGCCTTCATGAATTGAAAGCATCATTAATGAGCATGTTTAGCTCTAAAGAGTAGGAAAAAAAACAAGTTTGGAACTTCACAAGAGGGGAGAAAAGTACAGAATGTGGCTTTGGATAGTCGATTTTGGAAAAACGTAACCATGTGCCTCAAAGTTGCTGCCCCTCTTATGGTGGGCCTTCGCTTGGTGGATTCATATGTAAAACCCACCATGGGTTTCATATATGAGGAGATGGAAAATGCAAAAGAGAAGATAAAATGCAACTTTAATAACATCATGAAAAGGTAAAAATTTCTAAACTTTCTCACATTTAAAATTTACTTGTGTATTATTTTTAGTTTTAACTATTTCTAATATAGCATATTTGATATCTATGTACTATGTAGCTATGATCTTGTTTGGAAAATTATTGATGAGAGGTGGGATCATCAGCTTCACAGGCCTTTGCATGTAGCTGCATATTATCTTAATCCTCATCTGCATTATGAACCTACTTTCAGACATGATGACCCTCAGGTGAAAGAAGGGTTGCACATGTGTATGAGAAGATTGGTCAAGGATGTTGCAAAAAAGGAAAAAAAAATTAATTTGCAACTTGTTGAGTTTCATTTTGGTAGAGGGCTTTTCTCTATGGAAGAGGCAAAGGACAATTGAAAAGTCATGCAACCTGGAGAATGGTGGGAGATGTTTGGTGATGGAACTCCAGAGTTAAAGAGATTTGTTATTCGTGTTTTGAGCTTGACTTATAGCTTTTCTAGGTGTGAGCGTAATTGGAGCTCATTTGAAATGGAAATTCAATTCAACCTTATGACTTTATTTTATTTGTTTGAAAATTTTACTTATTTTGTTTAGATATTAATTAAAATTTGATTTTTAATTATAGGTTCATACAAAGAGAAGAAATTGCTTACAACAAAAGAAAATGAATTAATTGGCTTATGTGATGTATAACTTGAAGTTAAAAGTAAACAAAATAGAAAAAAGTATTGCTCTTCCATTTGATGAGATTGAGTCTGATGATGAATGGATAACTGAAAAGGGATATAATGATGAGGATGAGCAACCTCAAGCTGAAGGTGATGGTGGCAATGTTGAATTAGTGGGAGATGTTGGAGGAAGTTCAAATGATCTAGTTGTAGACGCTTTTGATCTAGATAATTTAATTTTGGTGAACCTAATGATGATGCACAATCTGAGGAAGACCTTGATGATGATGGAGATGGTGATGAAAGTGATGATATTCATGGAGATGATCCTATTAGAGGATTGGACATGCTTCTTTGAAGACATTTGTGGTTTTTTTAATTATTTAAATGCTTTAATTTTGAGAACTTATGTTTTGTAATAGACTAATAATATGAACTATGAGCTTATTTTCATTTGTTTGCAAAATGGAGCATTTTGAATATATTTACTTATTATCCATAGGTATTTT
This sequence comes from Glycine max, assembly GCF_000004515.6. NCBI lineage: Eukaryota > Viridiplantae > Streptophyta > Magnoliopsida > Fabales > Fabaceae > Glycine > Glycine max. The sequence continues at coordinate 17,224,596 of NC_038248.2, read as the reverse complement.
TTTTTTTACAAAGTAGACTCTTACGAGTCTACAAGTCGAGTCTATGGAGCTCTCACGAGTCTGCGTAGACTCTCGATTTTGATAACCTTGGGCGCATGTTTTTTGATGAAAAATTGAAAGGTTTTTATCTTTGTGAACATGCCTCCAAATTTAAATTGTTCAAAGTTAGAGAAAGAAAAGAGATAGGAGAGAGAAATAGAAAGAGAAACAGAGAAAAGTAACATCGTTCATGAGATGTTTTCTTTTTCCATTTGCTCTTCACTAGTAACACCCTCAATAGTTTTACCAACTGCCTCCTTATCCTTTTCAGCTTCATTCTTCACATTGCAGTAATATCTTTATCAATGAAAGATGTGACACTTCTAATGATATCATCAGTTTCACCAACAATGTCACCCTAAATATTATCATTGAGCTCCACATTTTCCTCAACTGCAGGCTCAAGCTCAGTAACCAGCTCCATGTGCTCATTAGTAACACCCTCATCAGCTACATCAACTCCAATATTAGTCTTTCTAACCTCAGTCTCCTCGGGCTCTTCAACATCACATTAGTTCCATCCTTGTGAGAGATTGCCTCACCACCCCTTTGACCTTGATCTGTGTGGCCCCCCAGAAAGATCAGGGCAATTAATGGCATCCATAATTTCTTCCTGGATAGAAATGAATTGTGGAAGCAAAGCTTCCAAGCTTATTTTGATGATGCCAAAGACTCAAGTCAAGAATCAAGATTCAAGCAAGTTTCAAAAATCAAAGAGTCATTCAATCAAGAATCATGATTCAAGCGAACATTCAAGAGAAGACTCAAGATATGCAAGAACTTCAAAAAAAGCATTAAGATAAGTATAAAAAGATTTTTTCAAAAGAAAAGATTGAATAGCACAATATTGTTCGAGAGAATTTTTCAAAGAAAAATCTTTTACCAAGAGTTTTACTCACTGGTAATCAATTACCAGAAAGCAATAATCAATTACCAGTAGCGAACATTCTTTTCAAACTGATTTATAAAGCATTAATCGATTACCATAGGCATGTAATTGATTACCAATGTTTTTTAACGTTGGATTTCAAATTTCAAAAGTCACAACTTATGATAAAACATTTTGTTATACCCTAATTTCGTCCGGAGACCATCTGTTTGGTGGGATGCAACCTTCACTGGACCGCTTTAAGGTACTTGACACCCATCGTTAGGCAATCCGTGAAGTTCCACAACATTCCAAAGGTCAAAAGAGGGATTATCGTGCAATCCATAAGGTTTCGCGACATTACGGAAAGAAAGCAAGTGTCGTTACGTAATCCGTAAAGTTCCGTAACGTTACGGAAAAAGAATCAGCAAAAAAAAGTAAAAGGGGAGTGTATTTAGTAATATGGGGTGTGTAAACAAAAAGAAATGCATTTAGCAAAGGGGAGAGGTGAACTTATCAAGATCCTCCACGTTTTGTTGGAAAATGGTTTCCGGAGCTTCCGACGCTTTCGTAATGCTTCCGTAAAATTCCTAAAACCTTGAGTAAGCCTATTTCACTTAATATTGGTGAAAGAGAAGAGGAAAAAGAGGGAAATCAAGTCCTATATGCTTTCGTAAGGCTTTCGTAATGCTTCCGTAAAATTCCCATAGCCCTAAATAAGAATATTTCACCTAATATGGGTGAGAAGGAATAGAAAAAAAGAAGAAAGTCAAGTCCTATATGCTTCCTTAAGGCTTCCGTAACTTTTCTGTAAATTGCGAAAAAAGGGGGTGAACTTATCAAAGAGGGGTGCAAATAGCAGTTTTCAAATTTTCAAATCCGGAACCTTCCAGAATATTTTCGAAGTTGGGTTGCTTCTCGTAAGATTCGGAACTTTCGCTCTTCATTCACATCATTTTCTCACGAGTTGGGCGCTTTTCAATGGCGACTGGGCGACAACCTCCTCCCCCTTTTTCCTATAAATAGGCGAAATGGGGTTGTTCCAAATATCCCCAAACCCCCCTGGCTATGCATTTCAGCTGTTTTGGGTGAAAAAAATTATTTCCATGAAGAAAATCCAAGCCGAAGCGCTTCCGTAACGCTTCCGAGACGTTTCCGTGAGCAAATCGGTGAAGGTTTTCCGTCGTTCTTCACCATTCTTCGTTCGTTCTTCGTTCTTCAACGGGTAAGTTTCGAATCCGAGACTTTCAATTCATTTCTTGTTTTTTTAGCTTTCATCTTCACTTCGTTCATTTTCGGTTTTCTTTTCTTCCGTTTTCTTACGTGCTTTAACCGTTTATTTAAGCCGTTTTCTCACCTAATAAATGATAAAATGAATTTCAACCGATCATTTGTGTTGTGATCTCGTTTAATCACTGTTAAAGTAAAATCAAACCGATCGTTCACGTTGTAACCTCGGTTAAACCAAAAAAAGCAAAATAATAATAAAATAATCAAAATATCTTGAAAAATAATAATAAAATAATCAAAATATCTTTTAATAAAATAATCAAAAAAAATCAATCGGACGTTTTTCTTTGGAAATTTCCTTGAATGAATTGACTAATAACCAAAGTGAAACTAAGGCTAAAATCAATTCACAAATCATGTTTTGTCCGTAAAAATCACTAAAAACTGTTTTAAGGTCCAACGCCTTAAACGGTCATCTTTGCTTTCATCGGTTAACATGGACCGTTCAAAAGCATAAAATCAACATGTAACTTTACCGCTTTTGCAAGAACTATGTAGGTCTGATTTCCTCATCGCAATTGAGGATACGTAGGAGCAAAAGCCCCGCTTTTGTCGACCACCCCAAGAGATCGTTAATGGTCCAACGCCTTAACGTTTCTCTACTTTCAAAAAACAAGAGATCGTTAATGGTCCAACGCCTTAACGTTTCTCTCCTTTCAAAATCAAAAGATCATTTAACGGTCCAACGCCTTAAATGATTTTTGTTCAATTAAAATTTATCTTTCGAAAAAGATAAAAAAACAACTTAACCAACGTTTAGTTCTCAAAGAACTACGTAGGTCTGATTTCCTTATCACAATTGAGGAATACGTAGGAGCAAGGGAAACACCCTTGTCGACCACAAAAAGATAAAAAAATACAAAAGGAATAAAAAGACATAAAAAACGTAAATTGGAAAATAAAACAAATTGAAGTCATATTTGCACACTTGATTAAAGGCTGTCGTCCCTTGTGACGGACGTGCGGGTTGCTAATACCTTCCCCATGTGTAAAGTTCGTAGACCACACCTTTTCCGGTTTTTCTGACGTTTTCCTCAAATAAACGTTGGTGGCGACTCTGCACATTTTCCTCCTATGGAAGATGCACCCGTGAGCCACGCGTCGCCCTCCCACCGAAGGGTAGGTTGCGACACATTTTCAAACTTGTTTAATCAATTACACAATATATGTAATCAATTACCAGTGTTTTCTAAATGTTTTGATTTTTAAATTTAAACATGAAGAGTCACATCTGTTGATGTGTAATCGATTACACTATAATGGTAATCGACTACCAATGACTTATTTTGAAAAATAAATTACCAAAAGTCACAATTCTTAAAGTGACTAGTTTCTGAAGATTTTTTAAGAGTCACAACTTTTAAAATGACTAGTTTTCAAAAAGAGTCACAACTTTTAAAGTAGTTTTCAAAAAGAGTCACAACTTTTGAAGTGACTAGTTTTAAAGAAATTGCCAAGAGTCACAAACTTTAACTTGAGTCATAAAATGACTATAAATATGTGACCATGGCACGAATTTTTAGAAGAGATTCCTTTCATTCAAAAATAGATTTCTTTCATTCATTCAAAGCATTCTTCTAAGAGTTTTTGTTCAATACTTTCTTTATTCAAGAAAAGTTCATCGGCCAAAAACTTGTGCTATTCTTCTTCTTCTTCATTCCTTCTCCCTCTTGCCAAAAGAATTCAAAGAACTAACCATCTGAGAATTCTCTTGATTCTTTCTTTTTTCCTCTTGTCAAAAGAATTCAAAGAACTAACCGTCTGAGAATTCTTTTGATTCTTTCCTTCTCCCAATTGCCAAAAGAATTCAAAGAACTAACCGTCTGAGAATTCTTTTGATTCCCCAAACAAAGAATTCAAAGAACTAACCGTCTGAGAATTCTTTGCCCAAACACTGAATTCAAAGAACTAACCGTCTGAGAATTCTGTGTAAGAAGCGGGTAGCTTCTTGGTTGTAATAGTGAACACAAGGGAGGGTACATTCTTTGTGGTTCGCTTCAAGTAGAGGGTAAATTTACTTGGTTGTTCAAAGAGAACAAGGGAGGGTACATCCTTTGTGGCTCTTTGCTAGTAAAGGATATTACAAGGTTATTAGAAATCTAAAGAACCGTGGGTTGCTTGGGGACAGGACGTAGGCACGGGTTGTGGCTGAACCAGTACAAATCTTGTGTTTGCTTTCTTCTTCCCTACACTCTTTACTTTTTCGTTGTGCACTTTTTATTTCCGCTTTACTTTTGTCTAAGTTATTTTTTCCATTCTTTACTTTCTCATAACTTAGTAGTAAAGCCTAATTGAAACTAGTAATATTAAGAAGGATAATTTTTAATTAGTCAAGACACATTAATAATTAATTCAAACCCCCCCCCCCCTTTCTTAATTATTCTGAGGCCACTTGATCCAACATGAATATGAAGGGGCTAATTGGGTGGCCAAACCTATCAAATGCTTAAAGAGAAGAAGATTTTATTTGTAGTTAGCATCCAACTTTGAAGTGATCTCCTCATTCATCTTTTCTAGTTTAACATGGAGAGTCAATAGTTTAGGAGGAGGAGGTGCTAGCCTTGGCAGGGAATGATCATCTTGCTGAAAATTCTTTTGAATGTAATTAGCATCAATGGTTGGTTGCAAATTAGTAAAAGGTTGGGTCCAATCTTCAATAACATCCATACCTTTTCTCACATAAAGTAATGATTAAGGCTGACAGGCCAAGAGGAGAGCTCTTCTTTGAAGCCATGCTAAAGATATCCTGAGAGAGAGTATAACCAATATCAATTAAGAGTCCCTTAATGATTGCATATATGAGTTGAACCCTCTTCATTGGAATATCATACTTGCGAGTATTGGACGCAATATTATCCAACAAAAATGCACTCCGGAATTGGCCAAGAGTGTTAATATCAATCTTATGCAGTCTCTTGGGTTTTCCCTCAAGGTTTGTCACTATATGCACATTGGGAGTACACAAAACCTCTTTTATCTCAACAATCATAGCTTTTTGTTCTATCTTATTACTCCTCTTGATGTTTAGTCACTCCTCATATCCAGATTGTTGGCCCTTCCTCAATTTCAATGTGGAGCCAAGAAGGTTGTTTATGGCCATTGAGTCATATTTGACAACTATACCTCTGACCCTAGATTTCATTTCTTTGTGACCATCTTGAATGATGGTGTTAGCATAGAACTCCCTAACAAAGGGTTCACTGTAGACAACTTGCTCTATCAATTTATTCTACCCTTTGTCTTCAAAGGTCTCTTGAGTCAAAGTAAACTCATTATCTTTGAGATCCCTTTTCCTCTCAACATATACCTCCTTCTTGAGGCTAGCATAGTACCTTGCCTTTGTGTCTATCTATTAAGAAATCTCTTAGGGTCCCTAGCAAGTTCAAGGGTCCTTTGAGGTTGTTGGTCCTTGTGAGCTTTGGGAGAAGGCTTAGAAGATGAATTTTCCTCTGGTTATTTCTTCTTCTTAGAGGGAGGTGGCTCCTTGTACGATTGATTCTTTGTTCTAGCCATCTGCAACGTTGCACACATACAAAGAGTATACAAAAAATAGCTTGTTCGATAAGAAAGAGCAAGACAAAAAAAAATTAATAGAGTGGAAAATGATATTTGCTACATCAAATTAATCATTTCACCCTAGCAAGACTTGGTCTCACCATGGAGAAATTGACCCCTGCAGCTCATTAAAACTTCTGGAAGTACATTCACCCAAGATAAATGTGACACCTTCTACCCCAACATGCATATAAGTGGGAAAAAAACATATATAAAGCACAGAATCTAATTAAATCAATTTTATTCAATAAAACCATAAGTAAATCCATGTGGGTAAAAAAGATCCACATTTTTTCATTGTTACCAAATAAAACTTCTCAGAAACGTTTCTAGCTTAACACAAGGTTGTTCAAATTTACAAAAGAACTCAAGTTAAGCAACAAAATAAAATAAAGTAAAGTAACATGTTTGGAACATCATGCAATTAAAACAAAAACCCATGCTTCAATGTCACATCCTATCATAGCATTGTGTCCCGACGTCCTCCAGCAAGAGTTTCCTTAAAGCAATCCACCTAGGCATCTACTCCCACGAACACAAGGTTCAAGATCATCACAAGATCCACACACAAACAACACATAGAGAGTGAGTTATCACATTTCTAAATAAAATACGGATAAACAAAGACATAAGCAAAATACATTATGGAAATATTCATCACATAGCTCAACTTAATACAATCCACGTCACTTCACCACTTTATCATTTAAAATTCATTTTTCAATCACCAATCGTATTACATATGAATCACACACTCGACTCAAGACGTAACAACACTAACCAATTTCATAATAAACAGTTCACAGGAATTATGCAACAATTATACTAAGACTCAAACCTATATGCAATTTGATACCATGTTAGTGAAAAACAACACCAGGGCGCCTAGGAGTACATAACAAGACACGTCACACAATGGGTATGTCAAGTCACTCTCACTAAGTGAAATCATAAGATGACCAGTTAGGGTCACTCTATTTGGCAAGAATACTCCAACCATATGAGATCAACATATGTTTAAAAGAGCACTCAAACCGAGTGTATTTACTCCCAAGCCTTGACTCCAAAGAATCTATTAGGGTCTCACCTTCCTGATTCAGGTTCTAACCTTAAAACAACTTTTGCACGCAGACACCGCTCATGAATTATACAATACCCATGACCCTACACTTGTTTTCAAACATGTTTAACACATTGCGCTAAAATTTAACACCTCAAGTTCCTAACTTGGAACCCTACACTTTCATTTTAAGACCTCATGCATAAACACTTTTCTCAAGCTAAACATCAGTCGGGTGGTGATCCTTCTTCCCTTCGTTATAGTAGTCTGATGAACCTTCAAATGTTTCTCAAAATCTTCAAATATTAAATCAATGCAATGAGCAGCACATGGGGTCCAATACAAATTCTCTCGTTTATTCATCAACAATTCTCCAACTGCTTTGTAATTTGCAGCATTATCAGTTATCACCTGCACTACATTCTCCTCTCCAACAAAATCCACTACATCATCCAACATCTTCAACACTTTGTCAGCTGTTTTTGAGATGTCTGAGGTATCCAATGAATAAAGAAATACAGTCCCTTTTGGACTGTTCACCAAAAAATTACAAATTGAACGTCTTTTTTTATCTGTCCACCCATCAGACATAATTGAGCAACCAATCTTCTTCCACTCATCCCTAAATTCTTGAAGCATTACATCAGTTTTGGCCACTGCTCTTTTCAAAAGCTTCTCTCTGATATCATGATATGATAGAGGTTCATAGCCAACCCCATATCTCCCAACCATGTCACAAAATTTTGTAAAAGCTGGATTTTTAATAACATTTAATGGAATGGCACTTGTGTACCAAAATTCAGCACATTGATCATCAACTTTATCTTTGTCACCTTTTTTATATTACTAATTTAAAGTTGCTTGAACTCCCTCACCACCACTAGCCTAAACAAATTTTGCTTTCCTCTTCCTTTGAAACCAAGCATCCATTTCCGTTGTATTCCACTTTGACTACTATTTGACTCCACTTCCACTCCCTCAGTACCTTCTTCATGAATACTGTTCAACTTTTTTCTCTTCTCTGATGCATTAGCAACCTCTGCAACAACGTTCATCATAAGCATCTTAACTTCTTCAAGCACTGAAGCACAAGGTTCAGAATCCCATCTAGTCCCAGCAAGATGATGCTTGAATATGAAAATTCCCCCATTGTTGATCTTTGAGCAGTAGTTGTACTTAACTTTTTTACCATTCCCTAAAACATCTGTCTCATGCTTCCACCCAATATTAGTCCTATTTCCTGGAGCATTTTTGCTTCTGCTTGCTGCACCTGTGGATGTGCCTATATTGGAATTTGATGAATCTAATCCATTCCCACTCTCAATCCCAGATATACTAAAATGGAACAAAATTAGCAACAAGTAGCAACAACAAGTAGCAAGTAGCAACAAATGGAACATAGTATCAATATATTGTACATTTGTACTGAAATGGAACAAAATTAGTCAATTAGCAGCAAGTAGCAACAGCCAACAGGATATAACATGATCTATATATTTGTGGAATGAATCCAAACTAGGCTGCAAACTTGCTGCAAAGGAACAGAATCAGCCACAGAATCCAAACAGAATATATTGTACATTTGTACTGAAATGGAACAGAATCTGATTGCCCAATGTAATAAGAGTCACTCTTATTATTCTGTGTTTTGCTTTTCAGTGTCATCTATCAAGTTGATAACTTATATCATAAACCTGCAAGGCTGCAACTATTAGTTTAATGTTTCATTTTAATCAATGTAGATGTTAAGGGAAACAATTTGATCCTGTCTGCCAAAAGTTCTCTTATTAAACATCCTAACTCTGTTGTGCATGTAAGTGATGATGTCAAACATATATGAACTGCTTCCAGCACTATGTGATAGCCTGATAACCTTGTTCTATTGTATAGGCTGTAAATGACCAAAAAAGCAATATTTTTGAAGCTTATTACATTGGGCAATGAGTTCGCATCAACATATCCAATGTTAGTATATTTCAGGTTTTGTGGGAGGTCTCTCTTTAATCTCTATGGTCTTCTCTGTTGGTGTTGTAATTAGCTTTCTACTTTAATCTGTGATTTGACATTTGAACACTTTCGATGTTTTATGTTTTGCATTCATGTTTTGTGGGAGGGGGCATCCATTCTGTCAAAATTTATATGTGAAATGGGACTATTCAAGTAAACCTCATGAGGTATGAGGTATCAATGCAAGAATGTTTTTAGGGGGCTAACTTATTTCCAGCATTGAGTAGAATTAGCACAAATTTTTTTGGCTATTGCTAATAATTCCATATGTGCTATTTAGGAGAATGATAGGTGTAAGAAAGGCACTATTTTGGGGTACTTTTTTGTATTATGAGTACTCATTGCCTTCTTTCTTAGGTTATTTTTATAATTGTTTCCTTATTTAAGTTTCTATATATCAAATGTGGGAAGGGAAATAGTAACCTATTCAAGTAAAGATTGTTATGAAAAAACCTAATTAATTAATTTTTTTATAGCAGCTTAGATATAAATTTGTTACAGTAATATATGCAAATAAGCTCAAAATATATGAAGCAGAAGAATTGTTTAGTTTATTAATGTTGTTGGCTTGTTGCTATACACTAATAGAGTTATATAGGTCTTGGTTTAGCTTGTGGCTGACCTCGATCCTCTTTCCTAACAGAAGCAAATACTAATTTGGATTCATTCAAATTCAAGTGATTCAATTCAACAAATATATTTTGCTATTGGCTTGCTGCTAATTCTGAAGGATGCAACTAGGATATGGCTAGGAACTTTTGAAACTGCTAAAGATGCAGCTAGCCAGCTAGAGCCTATGATGAAGCAGCAAGGCTAATGTGTGGCACAAGAGCAAAATACAGTGATACCAGCCTATGCCTAACACCATGAAATTTCAGAAATTCTTACATGGGTTGTGCTCGTCGTGGACCTCATGGGAGTTAGGACTCGCAGCTTCCAAATGAACATGGTTGTCTGCTACTGTCGTGGACCACCGCAGAATAAGGTCATCCTCTGAGGCTCTGAACAACTCCTCCAACTCTCCTATGGGGTGATTGTGTGACAGTGTGAGGCTTTGAGGGAGAAAGAAAAAATGCACGAGCAAGCTCGAAGCAAATCCCTAAACCAGTCACAACAAAAACGATGTCGTTTCGCGGGAATTTTTTTTTCAACTAAACTCGCGCAACTCAGACTAGACTCGTGAGTTTGCACGAGTCCACCGAGTCTGCTCCGAGTTTGCGAGTTTGCTTCCGAGTTGACTCGCGGGACTGAAGTAAACTCGTAAACTCTTAAGAGTCTGCGAGTTAACTCTAGAGTTTGACAATCATGTGTGTGTGTGTGTGTGTGTGTGTGTGTGTGTGTGTGTGTGTGATCCCTCTCTGCCAAAGAAAAATGACTTACAATGGGTACCTTGAGTCTGAAATATCCATTCTTCAAGGCAAGATCCCTCTCCGTCAAGATGAATGTGTGAAATTCCAACACATCAAGGTAAAAGAAGTCAAATCATTGCAGCAAGTTGTCAATTTGCTGAGGCAATTCTTCCTCCTGCACCTCCACCTCAGATAATGCAATTGTTTAAAAAGAGGATAAATGCCAAATCAAAAACAAAACCGAAACAAAAAATAAAAACAAACCAAATCCTTGGGTTTAGAGATGACAATGGGTAGGATCTAGGTAGGATACTATAATACCCATTCTCATATATGCTTTTGAAAAAAATACTCATACCCAGTCCTATATCCATGTAAGTAGTAACTTTAATCCTTATCCTCGTACCTATATATCCATATCTGCACTTTATTTCTATAAAAAAATGTTAACAAATCAATAAAAAAAAGGTATTAATTAAAAAAATACTACAACAAAATTGAAAAGTCACCCTTAAATGTAAGCAGAATATTAAAAGCATTCAAATATAACCTAAAGTAATTCAAACATAAGTCATAAAAAATAATAAAAACATAATTATCTAACAAATCATTTATAAATGTAATGTTTTAATCATTTATGATTTAACATACTTATTAGAAGCTTCGACATCAAGTGATGATATTCTTTTTAAGACTTAAAAAAAAAAATTGAAATTATTTAACTTATAATAATATATTAGAACACATGTGATGGTACTCTATTTGAACAATTTTATAGCTAGTTCAAAAAAATAAAAACAAGTATATTAAAATGAAGAACTTGTTCAATAAGGGTTGCACATGTGGCGTAAAAAATATATATTAAGGTCCATTTATGTTTTGATAAGACTTACATTAAATTTTTTAAAAGTAGTTTTGTTTTATATACTAAATTTTATACTTAGTTTATCTAGCTATTAAAAAACTAAAAAATATGATGACTAATTGATTAAGATCAATTTTCAACCATGCATTCACTCACTAATAACATAATAAAGAAAAAAAATCCATCGAATAAAACATGATTTATCTTTATTTTAAATTTGAAGCAATAAAAAAATTATATTGCGAGTAAATTCACATGATATTTTGTGCACTACTATGATGATAGTGATAATTCAAGATCAAACCTAACCCAATCTATAACACTTTCCATACGTATTGATCCCTAACACACACACACACACACACACACACACACACACACACACACACACACACACACACACACACACATATAAGATATTTTAAATAAACTAATATACAATAGGTGTGGGGCAGGATGGGTTGGGTTCTATAGTACTTGTAGGTGCACCCATCCCCATTCAATTTTTACAAGTAAATACATGTCCCGGACCTGTCCCAATAGGCAGGGAATTACCCTACCCATTTATGGGTATTTTTACAAGTACTTGTAGGGTCCAAGTATACTTTGCCATCCCTACTGGGGTTGGCTCCCATGTAGTGCTGCTTTAACGTCACTAGCTTGACGCAAATAAGAGGATATGGCATCCTTTCCCTTGTTGATCTTTGACCTTGGAAGGTATTTGTGTAGGAAGTTGGCCACCACATCATCCTACCTATAGAAGCTATTGGGAGGAAAGGATCTCAACCATGAGATGGCATTTCCAGCTAAGGAGAAGGGAAACAAGCACCAACGCAAAGCCTTACCTGGCATATGATTGATCTTCATGGTGATGCATATGTCAACGAAGGTAGAAAAATGAGTATAAAGATTCTCATAATTATGCAAGTGGAATTGATTATTTTGGATGAGGTGGATGAGTGTTGGCTTCATCTCATGATTCACAACATTGGTGAAAGCTAGCATGCAATTGTGTTGAAGTACAAAGTGTGTATGTGGCATGATCCTCAAGTGTAACCCTTGGAGGAATTGTCTCTTTTTCCATATTTCCATCTTGCCTTTTATTTTAGATCTTATTCAACTTGAGTGTCTTTTCAATTTCTAAATCACAAATCAAGTGTTCCTTGGATGTGTTGCTTCTTAATGTGTAAGACCTAAGCATGTAACAAGCTACACATTTTGAGAAACAAAGTTAATTTACAAAGAATCAATTGAATCAGAGTATCAATAATCAATAAGAATAAAGAATAAATGAATTATAAGTTTTAAAAAAATCAATCTAACTATCTAATACATATCAAAATTTACCAATTGCCTAAATGTTGAGACACAAGTCTCCGACAACATGGGAAGTTTCTTATTGTGCTTTAGACATAACAGTTAAGTGAACCTAGTCAAATGGTAGAAAGAAACAGTAAGTATTAAGTTATCTATCCACAAAGACTATGTGCAACATATAGGGAATCAACAAAAAAAATTTACACACATTCATTGCAGCGAGTTGTCAATTTGTTGTGACAAATGGGTTGAGTTTCAATTTTTCTGAAAAGAAGGTTTCCCTGTAGCGAGGCGTCAATTTGCTTGGCAAAACTAAACTATTTTTGGTTTTCAAACACAAACTTTGAAGCAAAAATGAAATCAAATAGAGAAAAGTGCTACTAGGATGAAATCCATTGAATTCTTCATGGGAAACTCATTCATAATCAATCTCCTAGTTCAATGTAACCAATATCCAAACTAAAACGACCAATCCTAATTCCTTAGTGACTAATCCTTGAGTTCCAAGCCAAATTTCTAATTCTTTAAGTGATTTAGACCTGGAAACTCAAAGCTAGATCATTGAATCTCTACAAATGCAAGTATTTAATCCATTCCTAGCATTGAAGCCTTGCACAATTTCAATTCAAATCTAGGATTTGAACTTGTTTCCACACAATCCAAATCCCTAGCTAAAAGCTAATTTGATCTCTCCTAACATGCATCTAAGCATAAAACTAAAATAGGATCACATTAACTAAGAGAATTAATCAGAAAAATAGAGATTGCATACTTGAGTTCTACTTCAATCTCTTAACAACTGTGAAATTTATGTCATTTGGACCATGAAAGATCCAAATAGAACCTCAAAAGAACAACAATAAAGGAAAAGAAAGAGAGAAGGTAGAAAAGAGAGAGAGAATTCAATATTCTATTTTGAGAGTTCACAAATGAACCAAAAGTCTATACAAAGGATTTTACAGGATCTTTAAATATAGTTGAGATTACATAATTTTATTTTTGCCTTAAAGGATTTTCGTTGCAACGAAAGTATAATTTGCTGCAGCAAAACTACACTTATAAACTAGGGACTCTGCACTTGATCTTCTTGCCTTTGGACTTTAGACATCTCGTTGTGGTGAGTTTTTTTTAATTCCAAGGTCTCCAGCTTTGTAGATTCTTTATGGTGAAGTGCAACTTCATTGGGACGAATCTTCACCATTTCCACCTAATCAACAATCTTGTTTCACTATGACAAAAGCTTATCTTGTTGTAGTGAGATCATCTTTGTAGCTTCTCATTCTTTAATGATCCAAATTTTTTTCTTGTAACATCCAAATTTACACAAAAACATAAAAAGAATTATATGTTTTAGTTTCTAAAACTAGGTTGTACAATTTATTAACAAAAATTACAATTAATTCCCAAAATCCTAAAGAAAATATAAGATAATTTCTCACAAAATAAGGTGTGGAACATAATTATTACTGCCTCAATCCATAATCAAGGTATCATTTCACTAAAGAAAATAATATATATATAATTTAATTTCCGGATGGAGTTTAAGAATGAAATATGGACTTGATCAGACTATTTCATAATTTTATTATGAGTTTGGTATTTTATTAAATTATAAAAACCTGATTTTAATGAACGATTTTAATTATGATTTTTTTAAAAGAAGGTCTTCTAACTAATGTTACTAACATCTTTTTTGTTTTTTATACTTATATTGAATTAAATCCTTCTAACCCAAAGGATTGACATAGTAGTATACAATCTCATTACATTCACATGAGTGAGAATGATTTATTTGATGAAAAATTTGTGTTGGATTCTCATTGTGTATAAAATTTCCTTGGGCTAGCTTTAGTCACACATCGTAAACGAAATTAGTCTCTGACCCAAGACAAAAAAGAAAAGAATTAAAGCCTTCTTTTTTTGTTTTAAAAGTTGTTAAAATAATTCATAAAAAAGAAAGTTGTCAAAAGCAATCTATCTTTTAGTAGAATAAAGAAGAGTCCACATAACTAATAAGTCATTGGTTCAAATGGTATTGGATTTGATCTCTTTACTTTAAATAAGGTCTCGATTTTAGTCTTGTGGATTGAAAAAAGGTAGTTGGAAAAGAAAAATTAGTGCCAGACCTACTCTTATGTGAGGGTAGGCATATGCACCCCCTCATTTTTATAAAATTACATGTATTTCTCTTAAATTTTATATTTTGCATTTCCTAATTTTATGTGTTTAGACACCCCACTTTTTCTCATGTGAGAGTAAACAAATGTACCCACATAGTTTAATAAAAGCATAAGTATTTATCTTAAAATCTTATATTTATATCTCTTATTTTTATATGTTTGAACTCGCTATCTCATTTTTTGTTAGATTTTTTAAAAATAGTTTTTCTCTCACTAACCTCAGGTCCTAGATCCATTATTGGGAAAAATCTCACTAAAAATAATTAATCAGATTTTTTGACGAAAATTAATCATGGACTAAGTTAATAAATATTTCTTACTAATGATAATTCAAAAATATATGCTCTGGCTATTAGCTTTGTACGGTCTCACTATAACAAAATTGCTCTAATTATTCATAAGTTGATAGCTAACGTTTTGTATCTATCCTCCTTTGCTAAGTCCCGCTCAGTATTTTTAAATAATCAAAATAACGAAATTGATTCCTTTGGTTGGCAAAAGTGAATCACTATTCTTTTTTTAATCTTCATTGTTTCACTTTGTATTGATACTCATTCAAATATGCCAAGATAATTTAGCTACTGGATTAAAAAAAATGGACAATATATCAATATTTCGCTTTTGCGTATTGATTTGGAACTTTCTACTCTTTGAATCAATCATCAAATCTATATTTTAAAAAATAATTATATAATCTAGAATTATTTATATATGCATCAAAATTAACATAAAATATTATGAAAACATGTTAATATTTAAATTACTATGGATATATTTTTGGCTTAAATATGTTTTTGGTTCTTATAAATTAGCGATTTTTTATTTTTGGTTCATGTAAGTTTATTTTTCTAATTTTAGGTCCTATAAGTTTACGTGTTTTTAATTTTGGTCCATGTATAATATTTTACACATTTTTAGTCCATATAAGTTTATGTTTTTCTAATTTTAATTTCCCTAAGCGCAAACTTATTATAGGGACTATAAATAAAAATTAGAATCTTAAGAGATCTAAAATTAAAAAAAAAAAAACACAAACTTACCAAGACTAAAAAAAAAACTTACAAAAACCAAAAATAAAAAAAATAAACTTACAGGACCATTACTTAAGTTAATATTTATATAGTTATGTTTTAGGCCGTTGCATATATATAATTGTTACAAAAAAGCTACTCTATTTTAATAAGTTTTATATATAAAAAAATGGTGTCACTTTTTTATATCATGACAAGAAATAAGATAAACAGGTTATATGTTACAATTTCACAAGTTCGAAGCAAATCAAATTTAAAAATTGTTATGAAAAAGTTAAAGAAGCTCAATGACTTAGATGACTATGTATAAAAAAAATATTCTAAAATTTAAAAATGAAAACTAGTAATATTACTATCTTAGTTTGTGGTGTTAGTTAAAAAAGTTAAAATCAACTTCTTTTGGCATAATAGTGATAACTACACCCCTAAAATTGGAGTCTTGCTCCTCTCCCATTACTCAAAGAACTCAGTAGGAAAGAGATACACGCATAGAGTCAATGGTCCATTGATCTTCTGCATTTATCTCTCTCCCACTGGACTCCACTAGTAACTAGAGAGGATATTTTTGCCTGAAATTGTCCCTTGTAGAAGTGTATACATTGATGCCAACAATAATGGATCTAAGCTTTCATTTTGTGATAGAGCTTTAGTTTGGCTATCAAGTTAAAATTTACGGGAACTACTAATGCCAATACCACCACATTTGCTATTTAAACTACCCATATGGGTAGTTTCTTTTTTATTTTCAAAATTGTCCTTTCCACAAAAGTATACTTCCATTGTGGATTATATACTATAAAATCATGATTTTATTATATATGTTTTTTTACCCCCAAGCTATACAATGAAATCAGAATTTTGTTGTGTAATATGAGGGTAAAAAAAATATAAAATATAATTATAATTTCATTGTTGAACAACACAATGAAATCATAATTCCATTGTGCATTTTTTTCTACCCTAAATAACACAATGGGATGAATGATAATTCCGTTGTGGATTTTATTTCTACTTCCAATTATACAACAAAATCATGATTTTGTTATTATATAATATAACATAATCATAATTTTATTGTGTTGTTTTTCATTTTTATTTTTGTTATTAAAAGTGTTTTAATATTAAAAAGTAAAGTTTAATGTATTTATTGGGACTAAACAGCCATGTTTATGATGGTTCGATAAGTTAACAATACCCTTGAATCAATTTCTCATCCAACATTAATTATATGTTAAAATTTATTTCAAAATAATTGTTTTAAAAACCAAAAAATAGAAACAATTCGAAAATCTTTCCTCATCATCTTAAATTTTATTTATACGAGAAAAAAATATAAAAATATAAAATATAAATATACTGGGGACAAACACTTTCAAACATACTTAATGAATTTTTTTTAAAAAAAACAATAACTGTTACCAAAAATATCTTGTATTTTTTCCCAATTAATGTCGGTGCTTTAACATATATGTCAAAATAATTTTATTAGGGGAAGAGAGCATCATGGAAAAGACTATGCTACTACACGCTTGGGGGACCACACAAGTCACAACCCATGCATGGGCCAATTGTCACCGGTAACCGGCAGAACATAGCCATGAATCATGAGAAGCATTGCATACAGCATACAGGTTGCAAACACGAGACGGATATTTGTGAGTTGCCGGTGGACGCCGGTCCACGTGTTTCGAATCATATTAAACAGGAGGCAGCTACTTCGGGTCCCTTTGTAGGGTAACGTCATGATTGTGGCTTGAAAATTTGCTAACCCACGTCACAGTGTCAAACATGTAAAAGAAAGACCCTGATATTTTTTTCTGAGCATTTTCGTCAAAACAACGCAAACCACTTTGTGAATGTTGGTTCTTATTTTGATAATTGATATTGACGTTGGCTAATTAAAATTTGGAGAATGCTAATCAATGTTTTAAGGGTATTTTTTAAGAAACTAAAAACAAGAGGTTTTTTTATTGTCTGATAAAAATTGTGCTGTTCATAATTTTTTTTTTATATATTTTCTTATGATTTTTATATTAAATATTTGTTTTATTTCTTTAACCAATATCCAGGGATGATGGTTAACCTGATCCTTAAAATTTTCATAAAAAAATGCCACCATCATGATTTTTCTAGTAAGCAAGATTGGTTTTAAAATAATTATAGATGTAGATGTAGATAATCAGTAAGGTATGAAGTGTGTATTTGTGGAGGTATTATCAAGTGTGCGCATCAATTGATAAATTGATACAAGATTATTTTAATTTTATTAGTATTTTTTGTTTCAAGTCTTACATATGTTAATTATGGACATAATTAGAAAATAAATATGAATTCAATTGAAATAGATATTTAGATAAATAATTTTTATTAGTAATAAATTCATAATAATCATATCTAAACCGAATAGAATTATCTTTCATAAGAAGAAATTATGGGTGATACCATTGAGCACGTGGATTAGTTAACACAAACTTATTTTAGCTTAATTATAGGTATTTGAGTTATAAATATATAATTATATTAAACAATTGAATATAGAGTTTATTGTTTTATTTGATTTGAAGAGGACATTTATGAAAGATATTTGTGGTTTCTAAAAAATATATGTGATCTCTACCAAAGAAAAGAAATATATTTGTGAAGTTTTTTTTTTACAATATTATTGAGTATTTATTGTGTTAATAATTATATTTCATGACAAATTTTTTTAAATGACTTAATAACACATCACTGGGGTAAATGTAAAAGTTACTCGCAGTTACAAGAAATAGGCTGACAAGTTTGTTAGGAACAGAAAAGGTTAAATATGGATAAATGTTTTTCAACAGACTTATGGAATTACAAGGATCTTGCTTATTGATGTTGTTAAGGTATTGATTAAAGAATTAAAAGAAAAAATATTTATTGTGACAATTATAAAAAATATAAAAAAACCATAAATAACAATTTTATATAATCAAATAAAATTTGTTTTCCTTTTAATTTTTTTTAAGTCATCGACATTGGTTAGTATTTTTTAGACTATAATAGTAATCATGATATAAATTAAATCTTTCTCAAAATTCTTAGACTGGAGTAGGGTGGGAATAGACGTCTTTTTAAAAGTTTAGTTTGATCTGATAGTCTTTTTAAAAGTCTTTTTCGTAATAAATTTTTAATATTTCTTTTCTGGACTTAGAGGAAACGTTAACAAAAATATGAAAGCCAATAAAAATAATGAAGAATATAAAGGGTGTATGACTCACACCTAAATTGTAATTAAAGTCTTTTTATGGAGCAATAATGTATAATTAAAGTCTGTTAGTTTTTAAAAAAACTTAATTGTACCCAAAAAATATTATAAATATATATTGGTACCCAAAAAGTAATATATATATATATATATAGATCGGAAGGCGAGCCCTGGTGCAGCGGTAAACTTGTGTCTTGGTGACTTGTTGGTCATGGGTTCGAATCCGGAAACAGCCTCTTTGTATATGCAAGGGTAAAACCCCTTATAGGCCAACCTAACCTATTCAGACCCCTAAACATGAGGTTCATGGATCATTCCACTTATAATGAGCCTATATGTCCATTCATATTAATGTGCATTTATTCAACATTCACATTCACTTGAAATTTATAGTTAACTTTTGAATAAATTCTTGAAGAAGTATAACCTCTCAAAAAACAATCCCAAAAAATATAAATTAAATAAAATTATCGTCTTTAGAGTAATATTTAGCAGCTCGATGTTCCAAACCAAAGTTGGTTTATATAAAATACCATCAGAAGTAATATGTGTAGGCTTGTATGTATAATTAATATTGTTCGGCATTTTAGTTTTAAAATGTTTATATATTAACATGTGTTTCCGGGACACAAACAAATTAGTGAGATGTGTTGGGATGTATGTACAAAATTGGACCAAGTGGACCAATTTCAGTGCATCTCTTAATTTTTTTATTCTGTACTTGTTTTTAAATTGCTCTTAATTAGACATCTTTGTGTTGAAAATTATTTATTTTGTCGATTTTGTTAACTATGTTTTTCTGTGGTTTAGGGGGAAATAAATAGAAGAGAGAGAAATAAAAGGAAAATAAAATAAAAAATGTGTTATTTGAGAGTATATATATATAAAGAAGAGAATGAAGAAAATTTTCTTTCCTTATTTTTTTAATATGTTTTTCGTTCTCATACTATTAGAAATATATATATTTTTTGTTCTTTGTAAAAAAATTAGTATACTTTTTGTTCTTATAAAATTAAAATATATTAAATTTTGATCTAAAATAAGATTCACATAAATATAAACTTACACGAAAATTTTTAAAGGTTAAAAATCATCACAAATATAATAAAAATATGATAAATTATAAGAATAAATAAGAAAATGCAACTTGTATTTTTTATAATTTGTGACAGTTTTTTATAATTTAGGGCTGTTTTTAACCCTAAAAAATTCAATTGCCACAAGATATAGGTTCGGATATATCATAATTTTATTTTGGAGTCAAAATTTATTACATTTTAATTTTATGAGCACGAAAAATATATATTTTTAATTTTATGAGGAAAAAAATATTTTTTAGTTTCTTTTTTTATAATATTCTTTACTTGTTTAAACAGGTAAAAAAGAAAGTAAATAAATATAGTACTTAAAAATTACATTACTTGAGTGTAAAAAAAAAAAAGAATTCTTGTAGAAACAAGTTCGTGAATGTCTTGCAAGGAGCACAATTGGATTCAAAAAAATCAGAACTGTTTATTATGAAATTTTTTTCTTATTTTTATAGACAAAAATATCTTTTTAAAGAAGGGTTTAAATAATTCAATTATCATTCTTTTAGTAGAATATTAAAGAAGAGGTAACAATCAGAAAACACCAAGGAAATTGCTTTGAAGGTATTGTGGCCCCAACCCATAATCATAAAAAACTAACTACCTAGGCTCTTTCCATATGGATTACTAACTCCATGAAAACCACATGGTTTTTTGATGCCCCAATTAGCCTTCCAAGTTGTTCACAATATGACTAGTCATCACCTCCCAAGGGCCAAGCTTTGTCCAGCATGTGATAGATGCGTTTCACCAAGTGCCCGTAATTGCTGCTACATTGCCTCTCTTTGCACTTGAGATTTTAATTGATAAGAAAGTATATTGCTGAGTCACTCTCCAAGGTTACTTTTCTGTACCCATCCTTCCCTGACCATGTTTTGACCCATAAGAAATTGAACCATATTATGCCGGAAAAGAGGAGTTGAACTACATCCTATATGATACCTGAAGGCCTGTAAAAAACGTGCTATTAACTTTTGACACAATATATACTACACCACCAGTGACGTGCGTATCTAGGATTACCTTTATAGGGCCCATCTAAACTAAGTAAAAGAATAAATACTGTTTAAAATATTATATCCTTGTGTAGAATATATATATATATATATATATATACAATGGTTTGAAACCTTTTCCTTAAATTTATCCATATGACTTCTAGTCTTTTTTTTTTTGGTCAAAGTATTATTATTTATAAAAGATTATTGATATGCTTCTTTGTCATTCTCTTTCATAATATAATGTTAGCAAGATAGAGACTTTCACCCCTTGTGAAATTACTCTAGATCACTGGTATGTTTGACTGAAAAGACAATTATATTTAAGTCAGATTAGGAACAATAAAAAAATTCTTTTTTTTAGGTATTTAATAAAGTTATATATATAAGATTTAAATTTAAAATCTTTAATTAAATTGAAATAATTTTACATCAATTAATTCATGAATCCTTCTCAATTTTTTTGAAGGTGAGATACGTATAAGTTTTTCCTAAGTGTTTTTTTTATAAGGTATTATCCCTTCTCTCAAAAATTTTCTAACAGAAAAAAATGTTATTATGTTAGTGGGTGATAAATAATATAAAAGCAACACATGCCGTTTATTTTTGTAAACAATGATCCTTTAAATGGAATACAGCTTCATTATATATTAGGTGCGCAGTTTTACTGGCCTTATTTAACTAGCCGTGGGTTCAATAGATTTGCAAGATTCACATTCCTAACAGTAATAAAGAAATCCATCAGCTTCTCTATAAATTAAACTGATCAACACAGGTAAGTGTACTTTGAAGATTTGATCTTTTTTTAAATTAAATTTGACGCTCTAAGCAGCTAGAATTGAGTTTAGTGGAAGAGATTTGAATTTTTACTAAGAGACATATCTACATTTAATACTTGACTATGCATGGAATAGAATCCTCTTTGAAAATAATATCTGTGAGAAACTAAAAAAAACATTAATATTCTGAATTAAAAAAAATGACATTGGTTTTTTAAGTTCCTAGTTATCTAAACAGCTGAAAAGGTATCCAGAATATCTAAATGGATTATCAATCCGATTTTATATCTATGCGTATAATATTCCAATAACTAGATTTTAAAAGTAATTGTACTTTTTCATATATATCTTTCATAAAAGACAATATTTATTAAAACAAGGTTAAATACTAAACATCAAAACCTCACCTAACAAAAATTCAAATTGCATATTTTATCACTTTGTAGAAAACTAATCCTTTTTTTTTTTCTACAAAATCAATCGTAGTTAGTATGAGAGTAACTGTACCTTACAATATCGTATCAAATTTAAATTCTTAAAATCAAATTCTTGCAACAATTTTATATATTTTTCAAACGTAACTGAAAATGACCTTTCCTATTTTAGTCTCTTTTAACCACGACCCATTTAGGTCATAGGCTCTTGTCTAAACTAAAATGAATTTATTATTTTAAGGCTACAAAAATAGCTCAGCAGTTAAAGACTTACACACACTGAATCTTTCCCATAACCATGAAAGTTCTAAATGACCGTTTCACCCCCCAATCAGTAACAGAAACTGAAAGATGCTAGTTTTCTGACCTTCCCTGTGCCTACTCTGACCGTTACTCTTCACACAGGGTCATATACTCCCTTTAATCCCTTGTCTCCTTCTTGGCTTTGATGAAATGACCAAGTTACCCTTTTATGATCTAACCAGGGTTAATTCCCCCCCTCTATGATTATGTCTTGCTTTCTAATTTAGTCTTGATTATGCTTTCTTAATGCACCTACTTTGGCTGTGGTGTTTGATAATATCCTTCCCCCTGTCAACGTCCATCCATTTCCATGATGCAACCCAACTAAACAAAAAAGATGCCGGTTGAGCTGATTGGGCCACATAAATTATTGTACATTATTATTTGGTATCTTGTGTGAATCTCACAATACCCTATATGATATGCAATTGTATTTCTACTTTCTAATTAGCGATATACGACCTAAAAAAAATCTCCCACATATTTTTCAATCTCATCTAAATTGGATAGTGGAAACAATCCATTTTCTAAACTTCCACACTTATTATTAATTTGAAAATGTGGATTATTCATTTATTGTTATCCAAAGAATAACATAATTATGTTTCATATTATAATGGGAAGAGCTCATTGTCACTCTTATTTGCTATTATTATTATTATTAACTTCAAATATTTTTTATTAGATAGTTAAATCAAATTAATAATTTTTTAAAACATTTTTTATCTAATTAAGTTTTTAAATAACAATTATAATTCTTTAATTTTGAATAAAAATTATTTATTAACCATATTACTTGCTTTCATACATTTTTATTCAATGCCACTTAACATGCAGAAACAAAACTATCTTTGACGGTATAAATCAACTTAAGCAAAGTTATTTTACCTTAATTAATAATCTCAACTTTCACTTCACAAAAAAAATGGTCTAATTTTTCTTTCTACAGAAATGGTCTCAACTTTAAATCCTAAATATATATAATTATGTTAAATATTTAAAATGAGATTATTGTTGTTCATAATAATTATATTCAATTTGAGTAAGATTATCTCTATTAGAAGATATCAGTGGTCTTTACTAAAAAAGAAAATTGTAAAAAAAAGAACTAATTAAACACAATAATAATAGTATTTTGATATTAAATTCTATTTAAAAATAGTTATTCACATACAAGGACGGTTCAATGTTATTTAGACCAAAGTAAAATTTTAAAAATAAGTCATTATAAATCAATTAAAATAATTATTAAAATAATTTTATTTTATTTGAATGTTATTTTTTTATTTTTAAGATATAAAAATTACTTATTAAATTATCATAATTAATTTCATTTAACTTTTTTAATCTTTTATAAAGCTAATTAGTTTTTTTAACAGAAATATAGTTAATTCATTTAATCTTTTATTAAATACACTTTTGGTTTTAATGAAAATTTTATTTTTTTTTTGTTTGAATTCAATAAAACTTATGTTTTGAATTTTAAGGAGTTTTAGCTTATTATGCGAATAAAACAATTCAAACTGATATTAATTTTAAAATAGTATTTTAAATAAATAATTTTAATAATTCAACTATCAGTCTAATTTTTAGAATATTTAGTAAAGCAAGTGTTTTAGCTACAAATATCATTTTAGTATTAGTAATTATTGAATTTTTTTTATAAAAATAGAAATCTAGATTTAATCAAATGAATGTATATTAATAAATGTTGTATTTAAAATTAATGTCACAATACATCGTATATCATATACATAATGTCCAACATCCAACCCTTTTAGGGTAGCCACTTTGTGTTGAATTATTATAATTATTAATTAGAAACTTTTATAGATATATGAAATCATAATGCATTATGATTTTATATATTTATAAAAGTTTTTAATTATTCAATTACTTACTAAAAGACATTTTAGACAAATGAAAAGAGAGTCAGCTGAAGATTGTGACGATATATAATATAGATCAATACTCCTTATAATATGGAATGAAAAGTAAAAAATGTTATTCTTGTGTCTCTTTCTACACCTTTTATGAAAAATAAGTAAAAAGTTTATTTAATTTTTATATATAGTATATGTAAAGTAAGTCATTTACACATCCAACATGTAGATCAACCTAATGAAACATTTATTAATAAATGTGTTAATCAACTTATATAAAATTTTTCTAACTTAATCTATTGTTTTGAATTTGAGTTTTAATTTAATTAATTATCTTGAATTTGAGCCTAAGATATAAAGTTGCATTGATACATAGAAGAAGAATTTTACTGCATATAACAATTCTATTCATCGCAATCAAAATTGCTTCTTACAGAGAATACCTATGGTATTTGTCAAAAGAAAAAAAGAAATATATATCGTTATTACGGTATATTGAAAATGAGATGCTAGAGAGTAGTAGACATGAAAGCAGTATTTTGCTTTTACTTACGGGCAAGGGTAAGAGGTAATAATTAAGGTCAAGCAAGGGTCATAATTATTTTAGCATGTACTAACAATGCTTGGAACTTTCAAGATAAGTTACAACATACATTCAAGCAAAGGACCAACAACTACATTTATAAGCATAAAACAAATCAACGTAAGATGTAGTTGAGACATATATAGTTTGATATTGAGTAGAGTATAGTAACCAGCATAGGTCATAAAATATGGTTGCAAATTAAACCTCAAAAGTCATCCATCCATCATCCAAGACCCACACCACCACACAACCAAAGTAGATAACAAGATATTATTGAAACTTAGTTGTTTAACTAAATTCTGGAGTTTGATTTCTAGCTTAGAAGTAAAATTGTAATCGAAGTTGAAGAGAACTTAATTAAATTCAAAGTTTTTTTTATCTTCAATCAGAAATCATGAATGTTTCTTAATTCATAGAATTAAAAATCTCACTCTTAATGAATGACTATTATTAGTATGAGAAAATTTTATATGTACTGAGAATTAAACATAGTTCTTCTGTTAAATAAATAATTTTCACACGTGTGAACACAACAAATGTTTGTAACACTGACTCAACTTTTTGAATCAGCTGAATTAGAAATAAGAAATCCCAAGTAGATCCGGATTTAAAAAATAAAAATGAAATGAAAAGAAAGTTGATCACCAACAACCAAGGGCAACATAGTCACTCCACACACCAATAACCTTTTCTTAAACAGTCTCTACATTTTCCACCCTCATCAAAAGAAAAGAAACTCCCCTTAAAGCTTAAACCCCCTCATGTTCTTTTTTCTCTTTTTGGTCTAAGCAAACCACCCCACCATGGCAGCAAGAGCAACAGCAATCTTTAACACTCCCTCCTCCTCCTCCTTCTTCACATTCACACTCTTTCTCTCTCTCTCTCTCTCTCTCCTCCTCCAACTTTCTCTCTCCTCCCCCTCTCCCTCCATCCACGACCTTCTCCGCTCCAAAGGCTTGCCCCCCGGCCTCCTCCCAGAGGAGGTGAAATCCTACAGCTTCTCCGAAACCGGCCACTTGGAAGTCTTCCTTGACGCGCCGTGCCTGACCAAATACGAGAACAGAGTCCTCTTCGAGCAAGTCGTCACCGCCAACCTCACCTATGGAAGCCTCATAGGAGTGGAGGGTCTCCAGCAAGAGGAGCTCTTCGTGTGGCTACCCGTCAAGGACATAATCGTAAATGACCCCTCCTCGGGGTTGATACTGTTTGACATTGGCCTCGCCCACAAACAGCTCTCGCTCTCCCTCTTTGAAGATCCGCCTCACTGCAAACATGAAGGTAAAATAATTAAACTATAATTTTTTTCGGCAAATGTTAGTCATTAATGCTTAATTCTTTTCTTAGCAGGATGATTGAACCTACGATCTTCCTTTCCTTCTGTTCTCTCTTAACTATCCAATCCATCCTGTATCTCCATAATTAAACTAAAATTATCAGCCCTTTTAACCTGGTTTTCACTGAGATCTGCCTCTACCCTTTTGAAACTACTTTCCAAAACAAGATATGCGCAATCTTGGATCACACAATATACAATTGAGAGTTGTTTGATCATATCAATTATTAATCTACTGTTTCCTGGAGTCTTTCTGATTCTAGAGCTTTTTTTTTTTAAATTACCATTTTTGGGAGTGTGAGTGAGGGACTGATTTTTTTTTTGGCATTTTGTGTTGATTGAGATTTCTGTTAATATGTGCAAAAGAAAATAGCTGCTTCTTCTCACAGCTTCATTCATGACCCTCGTTTCAC
This sequence comes from Glycine max, assembly GCF_000004515.6. Classification (NCBI taxonomy): domain Eukaryota; kingdom Viridiplantae; phylum Streptophyta; class Magnoliopsida; order Fabales; family Fabaceae; genus Glycine; species Glycine max. The sequence goes on along the minus strand of NC_038248.2, from coordinate 17,197,986 downwards.
GAACTGAATATTTGTGGAGTTACAGTAGCAGTTAATTTTTTAATTAAAAGAAAACAATTTTTGTTAATCTAACATTATTCTCTCTCTTGAAATAGTCCCTAAAATAATATTATTTTTTTAAGTAAGCTTTCAATTGTTCAGTCAGTTTAGTCCCTAAAGTAAAATTCATGAACTAATTTAAATAGTATTTTAATACTTAGTAGTTAGTACTACTTAACATAATTTATAATATTTTTGGAATTATTCAAGTAATTTGTTTTATTTTAAGGATCGTATATTTGAATGGTAATAGATTAAATGGGTAGGCTACTCTTAATCTTTGTTTTACTAACTTTCAATTTTTATTTGCTTTCTCTGAATTTATCTCTCGTGTCTTCGCATCCTAATTACCACACTGACCTTAAAAAAAAAAGGGTCAAGACAATAACATCCTCACTCAACTTTTTCATATTGTAAACCACAGACAAAAACAATTAAGAGGAACTTTCCTTGTGTTCAAAGGGAAAAAAAAGTACAATATTCTACACAATACGTCTGATCCTGAGGCTCCTTCTGCACATCACCGTAACATATTTAGGCCAGATATGCAGTGCAGGTTCATCTAGGGATGGGGTTAATTACATGCTTTTATCTGTTTTGTTGTTTCTAGTTGTTGTTTTATGTTGCATTGCCATCATTTTTAACTTTGGGTGCATTTTCAAAGGGCCTAAAAGGACGGGATTTCTTTTGTTCATATGCAAAACTCGTGGTTGAGGCTGATTGTATGGTTGTGCAGGTGGGTTGAGGAATCATGTGAGGAAGGAAAAAGGTTTCGAGGCCCTGAGGTAGAAAAAGATGCCACCCTGTTTTTTACATGCTTCACTTGTTGTCTTTTTCTTTGGTCATGTTTATATAAATTTTAGCCTTGCAATATTATTGCAACTATATAGTAGTCATATGAATTAATGAAAGTAGGTGCTTGTAGCGTAGAGGTTGAGCATTGTAAAAATGTGAGGAGAGAGAGGGAAAAAAAAAAAGGAAAAAAACTATGGAATCTGATGATGTCGTAATCAAATTTACAAGTTGTAATCTTCTAACTTTTGTTCATTATGTTGTTTCTGTTTTGAGATAAAAAGATATAATAAGTGTCAAAGCAAAGGATCAAATCTAGGTTTATGAATTCGCAAACCAATGACTAGGAAACTTGCCAACGAAAATGGAAGAAAAAAAAGGCATTTGGAATATGTTAATTGTCCCTTCGTTTTTTTTTTTTTTGCCTTTCTGACACATTGATATTACAACTGGAATTTTTGGTTCTTTACTTTTTGTTTAGGGAATAACAGATTGGAAGAATTGATTAAGATTCTTAGAGAGAAAAAAGAATAAAAATACTATATTATTGGTTCTCAGGATGTTAATTTTAGTTTTTAAAAAAACTTAATATATTTTTAATAGAAACACATTTTCAGTCTTAATAATGAACTAAAACAATATCACTGTTTTACAAATGAAAAAAGTAAAAGCATTTCTATATATAACTAAAATTAAGTTTCAAGATATTCTGAAGAACTAAAAATATAATTTATATAAAAAATGGTCTCCGATCCGCTGTCCAAAAAGTTAACTTGATCGTCTAGACTTGCACACTTTGCATAAAGAATCCTCAACTTTGAGATATTTGAAAGGAGAAAAGCTTCTCTTTCAAAAGGGCAAATTGCTGTTCTGGTGTTGATGTAGCATTGAACTCCTCTTAAGCATCAATGGCATGCAAGTCTTCTTTAACATACCATACTAAATAGATTGACGATAGTATAATTATAATTTTTAAGTTTTGTTATGTCTAATATCGTGATAGAAAAAGGGTAACACTTTACCCACGTTATTTTTACATGTTATGAAATATCAACGTTGAAAAAATATCTTGGTCATTCAATGGAATTAGTATCTTGTGCATAGTATGAGAAATTTAAATTTAGATAAAACTTTAGAATACAAATTAAAAATGAGTTTAAATATATTTAATTTGAGCCTTTGAAGTCAAACCAACATAAAGTAAACTTGATTGGTTTGCTGGATGCAGCACGAGTTATTGAATTGCAACGGCGAAAAATTACAATTTCCATGATAATTGCTTTTATTTGGAATTTAGCTTTTCTTTTCGGTGAAAAGTTAACAACTTTTTTCTATTAATATTATTGTTTAGATGGATTTTGGAATTTGGAAATGAGGCTCGGGTTAGGTCCGTAGGGGAGGGGAGTATGATAGGTTGAAGTGTGGAACTGCTCGAAAGTCATACTCAAATAATGACATGATTGTGTTAAGTGCATGTATTGCTGTAAATCAAGAAGTCAAGAAACATTGAACAATATGTTTTTTTTTTCTTAAAACAAGTTTACAAAAAAGGAGAAAAAAGGGTTTGACGAGAAGGTAATGTCGACAAAGAATGCATGTGGCACATTATTCTTCCCTCTCCCAAAACAGTTTGGTTTTGGTTGCAAGACAATGATACCAGCTTGTAAGACTTATGTTTTGCTAACGTAAAAAGATAAAAAAGAGTTTAATGGTGATGCAATTATTGTATAAAACAATTTTACACGATTATTAATTTAATCACAAATCATATTTTACATAAATTTTAAGATATTTTTATAAATATTAATAAATTTATTATAATAATTTATAATTAAATGATGATAATATAAAATTATTTTATATTATCAATGTATAGTACTTATTTATATAAAAATTTTGATATGGTATTATCTTAGACCCAACTAGTTGTCTCCCTCTTACTCTTGTGTTTACACCTCACATAAAAAAGGAAACAAATATAGGTGCACTAAAATACAAAGTATCCAAAGTGAATAAATTATTTCACAACTAACACAAAATACATAGTCATTGTTGAATGTCTATGTTGATAAGAATTATATTAAACATTTTTCTTATACACATATCACCTCATATTTTTCTATAAATTATATCATTTAATATAATTATATAAAAAAGTGAGTAGTAGTATCCAAAATATTCTCACGTTGCTGGAACTGTTTTTTCTCGTTGGTAATGCTTATGAAGCAATAAAAAGTTTTATTTGGCCGATAAAGAAAATATCTTTTTTTATATAATTTATAAGATAATTATTTTAAAAGTTAATATACTTTCTATGTATCATATTAATAGAATTTAAAATTTGGTTGGATTACTATCAATGCACATATTATTTTTTATTCGAAATTAAAATTTTTATAAAAATCCTAATATATTTTCATAAGCTTAAGTATAATCAGGACTAACAATGAATCAAATCAATTCAAAAATAATTCGAAACTTGATTTGTTAATCAGCTCGTTAAATTTGATTCATAAACTAAATGAATTGAAATTGAACTAAAAATTAAATTCGTTAAATATATGAATCAAACTTAAACAACATATAATTCGACTCATTTGATTTATGAATTGGCTCGATATACTTGTGCTATCATAATAAGGTTAGTTTTGTCTTTTTTTTTTTAAATGAAACAATCATTTTATCTAACTAAAATTAACTATTAAATTAAAATTTTGAAATATATAGGATTAAAAAAAACTGACTTTTGATTAATGTGATTCAAACTAACCAAATGATTTAAGTAAAGCTCGAGTCAAATTTTGAGTTGAGTTAAATATTAATGAGTTAAGTTAAACTACATAAATTATTGTTCATGAACTTGAATCAAGTTAAGTTTGAATTAAAAAAAAATCATTTTAAATTTAAATGAATATCAAAATAAATTAAATATTAATGAGTTAAATTGAATTGAATCAAATTCAACTCAACTCATTTTCAATCCTAATTGTCGGGATTAAATTTCTCCAAGAAATTTTACGTCTCTATTCTATGCATAAAAGTCGTGATTGGGGAGTGACTTCATTTTAATTGAACCAATCCTAGTTTGATTTTTTTTCTTCCGGCCGGGAAGTTGGTGGTGACTGATATAATATCAAGGTAGATTTGTCCTTTCATTGTTATTTGTTTGTGAAAAGCCCTATTCGAATGTTTGTTTCCAATAATGGAGGTAGGGTAAAGGTGCTAAAAACACCAAAATAAATTCATGATTAAATATTAAAAAATGAAGAAAGTAATGTGGATAAATTATTCATTTGAGCAATTGGCTTTGTGTAGGCTGCTGCCTCTCCCGCTCCCTCGTCTGTCGTATATCATGTCTTTTGTGCTGTTTTGTTTTTTTATTATAATAAACAACTTTAGGCAATCAAAAAATAAAAATAAACAAACTTTAGTATATGTGCATCGATATTGGTGTATGTTCACTTTTCTAGAAGGACCAATCATTATTTCAAAAATTAAAACTAAGTAATCTATTATTCTCTGATTTTTCTGTTTTTGTCTGAAGATGGTTTTGGATAAATTATTTTAGTTAATTTTTAATTTTTTATAATTAAAAAATTTATTCAACTGTATTATATACAATTTTTTTTAATAAATTTTAGTATTTTTTTAGGCTATGATTCATAAAATTAGTCCAGAAAACGGAGAGCTACCTTGGAAGCTCGAAATTCAAAAACTAATTTATTAAATTATAAATATTTGATAAAATTAGTTGTTGAAATAGTTAAGAAGTGTAAAATGATAGAAAAATAATAAAATCATAATTTATTTAAAAAATTTAATTCATAATTTAGATAAAAATATTAAGGAGAAAAAGAAAAGAAAATATAAAAATTTAAAAGTTAGCATTTTAAAAAAACACTACTAAACTTCTAGGTTATGTTTGTTAAGTTATTTCAACTAGCTTTTAACTTGTTGAACTAGCTGAAAAACTTGTTTGTTGTTTGGTAAAAAGGTTTATTAAGTAGCTTCTAGTGTTTTTTTATATGTTAGTTGAAGTAGCGTTTTGTATAATGTTAGCTTCTAGTTTTTATATTTTATTTCTTTTTTATTCCTAAACTATTTATTCAGTTCCCTTGTTATCCTTTTTTAAATATGTCGTTTTTATATTTTTCAGTTACTCCAATGATTAGTTTTATTGAACGCTTATGATTTAATGAGATAGATGAAAATCTTTCAACTATCTGCTAACTTTTCAACTTTCAGCTAGTTTTGTTAAACATAATCCTAATAGTATTTCTAAAAACATTAGAAGCTATTAAAAAGTTATAAAGATTATGTTTGACAAAATATTTTAGCTAGCTTCTAGTTTTTTTACTAGCTAAAAAATTGTTTGATTGTTCGAAAAACAAACATTTATTTTTTTAGTTTGTTCTTAGTAGCTTCTACCAATTTTTAAAAAGTTACTAGAAGTAATACTTTTTAAAACAGTAACGTCTAGCTTTTATATTTTCTTCAATTTTTATTTTTAATATATTTATCCAATTTCTTGATTATTCTTTTTAATAAATCATGGTTTTATAATTTTTCTGTCATTTTATATTTTTCAATTACTTCAACAGTTAGTTTTATCGAATACTTATAATTTAATAAACTAGTTTTTCAATTTTCAGCTACCAACTAATTTTTCAGCTTTCAATTAATTTTTTAATTTTCGACTAACTTTTCAACTAGTTTAGCCAAACATAACCTTTAAAAGTTTGTTTACTAAACTGTCAAAGTCTTTTCAACTAGAAAAAGAAAATAGAAGCTAACTGAAATGCCTTGTGGAATATAGCCTTAATAGTTTCTAGTATTTTTAAAATGCTAGCTTCTAGTTTTATATATTTTATTCCTTTTATCCTTAAAATATTTATTCATTTTCTTTATTATCTTTTTTAAATAAAACATGATTTTGTTATTTATTTATTTTTCACTCATTCATCCTATACATTTTTTATATTATATAGGAAAAGTACAACTTGATGTCATTCATGTGCTACTTGAAGTCGAAGTAGTAATTAGACTTCTTTGTAGAGACTTCTTTGTTCTCTACATGTACAAGTCATAAGTGGATATATGATTTTTAAAAATTTGAAAATAGGGGGAAGTTGCACCAATATTTATTATTTTTAAGAGAAAAAAAATTAGAAGTTAAAACTACATTTAACACTTCTGCTACAAAATTATGTTTCCATTTATGAGTTACCCTTGCATGGTATTTTTCAAATTCTACCCCCATTTGGTAATTTTGAAAAAAAAAACTACCCCACTTGATAAAAAAGCTGCAGAATAATCATATATAGTGTGAGAACATTTGTTGGTGTGTTTCAAAGTTCAAGATGTGAAACCCTTATATAGTGTTTATAAGTTTGTCTTGTTAGCAAAGGTTAATAAATAACTTTAAGTTCTCAAATCAATTTTATGATCAAATTAATATAAAATTATAAGAGAGGATATGTGTGATGACTTCTAGGGTGCACTACCATTACAAGTGATCCACCATGTACCACTCACTACTAAAAAAGTACTTTCAACATCGTTATTTTAACATCAGTTATCAAAAATCGATGTTAATGAATGAGCGATTGTATTTTTGTAAATAAATTAATTTTGCTAACATCAATTTTTAAAAAAATCGATGTTAACGTGACGATATTAACATTGGTTATTAAAAAACCAATGTTAACAAAATTAACTTATTTACAAAAATGTCACTGCTCATTCATTAACATCGGTTTTATAAAAAATCGATGTTAACATTGTCACGTTAACATCGGTTTTACAAAAGCCGATGTTAAGTTTTAATGTTGTGTTTTAATTTTCCTTTTATTGAAGCTTTCTCGTTCTCAACAACAACTCTTCTAACCCCCTCAAGCTCTCCCCCTTCGAAGCTCGCAAGCTCATCGAGCGCTTCACCCTGACCAGTTCCTCGACATCCTTTAGGACGCGGTGGTGCGCCACCTTGACGTCCTTGTTGTTGTGCGCGCTGTTGCGGACCATGATGTCTCTCAATGCAAGCTCTTCCTCCGCAACCTTGGCTTGGACACCACCACCGATGGCCTCTGCTCACTCTTCTCCATCTTTGGCAACCTCGAGGAGGCCTTTGTCATCCTCAACGGTGTGCTTCTCACCCTTCCCGGGCCCAGCAAGCACATCAACATCTGTGTGACGATGATGCAACTCATCGCTGTCGGGAACTCCTCGCTGACCGTTGGACCTCCTCGCGGATAAGCTTCTCACGCACTTCTCCTTGTACGGAGAAATCGAAGAAGGGTTAGGGTTTGATAAACAAATAGGAAAGTCAAAAAGGTTTGCTCTGTTTGACCCTTTGCTTCTTTTTCAATCTCTTTTTGCGGCAAACTCTCTCTATATTAACTCTTTCATTTAACAGAAAGAAATAATCTCAGGTTCAATTTCTAACTCTCAGAGTTGAATTGTGTTGCAGAAGCTCGTGTTTTCAGTGCACCAAAATGTTCTCCCACTGCTCACTTTCCTCATCAGAATTTGGTTCCAACTCGAGCATCATTCATTGCTAGTTCCCCACTGTGTAAGACTTCTAGTTCCTATGTTGTGGTCACTCCATATCATATTTGAAAATTTATTCAATTATGTCAGTGCCACTGCATTCCATTTACAATAATTACTACCTTTAACTTCAAAATTGAATGCTCGGATAATTTAACGATCTTGGGTTCTTCTTAATTTATCTAATATGTTAATTAAAAGAAAAAGAAAAAAAAATCGCATGTTAGTTATGATTCGAAATAAAGTAGAACTCGTGAATTGGAACTTTTTGTAGAGTAGACTATCTTAGAATTTTGAAGCTAGAGATTACTATAGGCCACAACTTCCTTTGTTAATGTTTAGTACATCTTTTAGATCCTAGACTTAATTTTATCCTATTGAGAAACCTTGCCATTAGAACAACCCTTTTATTTATTTGGAAGTATACAGGTAACCCCAATTTCTTTCATTTTCAATGAAACACTTTTATAAAAATGTTTAAGAAAGTGGTTACTTATGTCTTGTAGTGCGATGATAATTGTATTTTCTCTCTCTGTATGTATTTTCAGGTTGCTTCCTTTATTGGGGAAAAACAAGTAGTATCTATTTTAAAAATTTCTTGTAGATGCTTACAAATCAGGAATTCATGAAGGTTCTATATATAGTTGGAGTGGGTCTAGGTTTGGGTTATTTTGTTATTTTCAGTAGTAATGCTTTCATTATATGGTTGGGTGCAAATATGATAATGGAAAAAGGATCCAATGGGCTGATTAGTGTGATTATTAATGTGCAATTGTTTCAATGTTAGCTAGAGATAAAGAGATCCATAATTCAAGTTGTTGACATAATTTTTAATTTTTTTTTCATATCTTAGGTCTCTTAGATAGGCATCCCCTAGCATGAGTGCTTTAACGATAGGTTCTACTACAGCTTACAAAATGTTGCAAGTTAGTACTTTGCTTCAATATTTGAGACCATATTTTAGTCTTTTTTGAATCATTTTCATTGCTCAAAAGATAATGAACTTAATATAATTTGACTAGGACTACATATTCAAAGAGGTTTGATCAAAGATAATGAATTCCAAACAATATACATTTTTCTTTTTGTTGTTAGGTGGAAAAAGGTTTGACCAAAGATGATAAGGCACATAAATTAACACTAAGGCTTGAACTTGTAAGCTCATACGTCAACATCTTGACTTATATATAAGTTATAAATTCATCTTTTAAAGATAATAATACTTCTTTTTGTTTGGTTATATGCTCTTGGAAGCCAATTAGTTGAGGCTATGGTTTCCTTATACTTTATGGATTGATCCTCGTCACCGGTATGGGCACAATCTTCATTTCTACTATGAAGACCGGTTTCGTAGCCATAGTGGGCCTTCTTTCTAGGTGTGTTAACATCACTCTGTCTCTCTCAAATGCATATTTTGTTTCTTCATTTTTGTGTGTTTTTTAAAATGAAAACACTCTTTAATCTTTGTTAAAAAAATTAATTTAAAACTATAAAATCAGAAGTGAGACTCGTTAAATAAAAAGTGAGATATACAAAATTATAATTTCTAATAAATTTCAATTGATACTTGTACACTGTTTGGTCTTCTTTGCAAACTTTTATTCCTAAGCAGAAATCTCCTAGACCATTTACCTGGATCCAGATCCTCTAATTGAATATTATATACTTTATTCAATTTCATTCAATGCTTTTAGCATTAGAATATTATATACTTTATTCGATTCCATTTCCTGTGTGCATTTATATGTCATTTTCTTGTTGGTTTTCTTATATATTACTTTAAAGTAAAGTATATTCTCATAAAAATGCTTAATTTATATTTCTCATGTTCAAAATATGCATGCCCCTCCATTAAAAAATAATTGTGTTACATTTGAGTTTTTCTTTTAATTTTAATATAAAAATATTTTTTTAGTTTTTTTTGTTGGCAAATTCTTAATATAATTAATAGCTAATTTCAAATGTTTATTATCAATTTTGTAACTTATCAAAAAAATAAAAATTTATATGAAAGTACAAATTTAATAATAGAGATATTTAAAACATTATTCTACTTTCTATAATAATATGTTTGCTTAAGTTACTTCAAATACACAATCACAATCATGTCAAAGTTGATTTTAGGTATAAAGAGATAAAAAATGCTTATATTGTTTAAAAATGTTTGATTTGATTTATATTGTTTAAGACACTCAAAAATAGAAAAATTATTAGATTTTTTTATAAAATAAAAATTATTAGATTTGAAATAGTGATTTCATCACTTTAAATATACAAATTCCAACATAAAGTTTTGAGACAGATGAGTTGATTTTAAATTTAATTTAATTATATAAATTGATTATTTAATCCTTAAAGCCTACCTAATACAGTATAATTAAACCAAATTCATTATTTTAAATCACCTAGTTGTAGTATATCTTATATAAGCCAATTCTTAGGTCCTCCTTTAGGATTATCACAAGCAATGTGAGTGTTTGTGTTCAATATTTATCATCACTTCTATTTGTGCATACATAGGAAAAGCTACCACCTACTGATTCTAGGTTAAGACCTAATCAAAGGCATTTGAAAAATGGGGAGTATGATATGACAAATTCAGAAAAGTTGCGTCTAGAATAGCGACAACATTAGGTAAATATTTAATTTTACTTTGTGTGTTTCCTTTGTTGGTTTCACTTGTAGGCTAGCATTATGTTTGCAAGGGACACTACATGATACGAAGTTCTGTTATAGGTTTGATTTAAAACTCGAGCAACATAGGACATGAGATTAAAACATAGTGTTGATGTTATTCTTGATTGTATAGGAGCATCCTACTATCAAAGAAATGTTGATAGCTTGAATTTCACTTTTGTTCTAAACTGATACATTATTAGGGAGCTAATATATTATATGATAATGCACTATATCTTGTCTCCTCTTTTTTGTATCTTGACAAAGAGAAAAAGTTGTTTGTTTTTCAAATGCAAAAAATTTAGTTTTTTTACTTATTTTGTTGTAGGATATATATATGTGAGTAAGTTGAGAATGAGTAATATTTATACCTTAGAGTTTGATAACTATCATTTAAATTTGTTTCTAGATTAATATTATGAGATTGTAAGTAATGTGATATTATAATGAAAATAATATTTTAATTTAAAATTAATATATTTTTTATAAATTAATTCTGGTTGGTTCATTGTAAAAATAGACAAAATATTATTTTTTTTTACAAAAAACAACATTGGTTGGTCTAAAACCGATGTAAAAGGCATTTTCTACATCAGTTTTTACTAAAATTGATGTCCTAATCAAATTTAACATCAATTTTGCCAAAAATTGATGTTGTAAAGACACTTTTTATATCGGTTTTTTCATAACCAATGTAGAAAATGCTTCAGAATACACAATTCAACATCGGTTTTTGACTAAAATTGATGTTGTTTTTGTAGTTTTTGTTTTTTTTTTTACATTTTGTACTATACGAAAAACCGATGCCGTGTAGTGTATATTAATATCGGTTTTTTGAAAACCGATGTTAACATTGATAATGTTAACGTCGGTGGTTTCAACATCGGTTAAAAATTGATGTTGAAAGTTAAAAACAACCAATGTTAAAAGACTATTTTCTAGTAGTGACTATTGACAACCCTAGGATTAATCTATGGAGCATTTCCTTATCCTATACCCTATGCACTATATTCCTTTTTTGTTCCTATTCTTCTCTCTCTAACCCTATGGACCACCTTAGCTAAGAATGGTCATTGTGTTGTAAGAGGTATTGTTTTCTATTTCTACACTAATTTACCTTCATTTTTCCAATTCCTACACTAAATTTTCTTAATTGTTTGAAAAATATTACATCAACCCTTTAATTGTTTGGAACTATTGCATATAATATAAAGAAGTTTCTTGTAAATATTAAAAAAATAAGAAATATTTGTGAAATTTCACGAAACTTAAAAAAGCATTAGTATAGTTTGTAAAATTATGTTTGACAAAATTAGTTGAAAAGTTAGCTAGAAGTTAAAAAACCAACTAAAAATTGTTAATTTAACTAATTAAATTGTAAATATTCGATAAAATTATAAATTAGAGTACCTGTAAAATAACTAGAATAAAGAGCTTTCAAACATCATGGATAGGAAAAGAGCACAAAGAAGTGTTTCGTTATCTGTTATTAGAGTTCTCTTTGAAGCAAATAAAATTGTTATTATGCATATAAAGACGAGAGTAAGTAAGTGTTGGAGCAAAAAACTAAGTAATGAGCACAATGATACTTCAAATGTATGAAAGAGTGAAAAAAATAAACAATAAAACCTTTTTTATTTTAAAAGAGTAATAAAAAAATTTGATAAATATTTTCCGGATAAAAAAAATTTAAAAAGTTAGAAGTCATTGTTTAACAAAATGTTACTTCAAATAAAATTTCAAAAAATATAAAAAATTATTTATCAAACAATCAAATAAGTTTTTTACTTATATAAAAAAGTTAAAAACTAACTAAAATAGTTTGGCTAACATAAAATTACTCAAATTGTTATTTATAAAGCCAAACTCCTACTCTCTTAATTAGATATTCTCTTCCATATTCTTACTTTTTTAAATTGTGCTAGTATGTAGACATGTGAATACATGGGAAGTTAACATTTTATGTTTATTTTAAAATATGTAATTTTATATTATTTAAGGTAAATACAAAATATTATTTATTAGTATGTAAATTTATTAATTATGTATTTTAATATTAATTATTACGAAAAAGGACTATAAATTTTAATAATATTAGTGAAATTAAGTATAATGGTGTTTATTTTTAAGCTAATATGATAGTGATGTTAGTATTTTTAGTATATACCTATATATAAATTGATAACTCAAATGATAGTTTTTAAATATAAATGTTGTATACAAAATATTAATGATTTTTACAAATATGATTTGATATTGTGTAGACTAAATCGTTATAAGGGATGACAATGACATGAGGTGATTTCGGATATTAGTCTCTCATGATCGTCATCATTACGTTAGATGAAAATACGTCTCTTGCTTGTCTCATACTTGCACCAATATTTTCTTCGATGAACATCAATGTATGTATTTTATAAATATTTGTAAGTATATAGATGATATTAATGAATATTTCTCAGAACAAAACTTTAAAACAAAATTAATTTAAGAATTATTATGTCAATATTGTAGTGATATATAAGACAAATATTCACTTGAATATTATGATGAGAACTCAACATCCAACAATATTTTAAGAGAAAATTATTGTTAATAAGTACTTGAATTAATTAATAAAGATTTTCAATACCATATTATATAATTTTAATTATTAAAAATAGACTTAATTTTAATATAATAAATATTTCTATTTCACTTTTTTTTTTAAACATCACCACTATCACTACCAACAACATCAATAATAATAATCAAAATAATTATAATAATAAAAGTAATTTTGATTACATTTCAAGAGGGGGATATGAATGTAACATTGACTGTGGTTAGAGATTTTTTAGATTGAAAAAAAGGAAGTGCATGTGTAATTGAAGTAAAATACAAAAAAGTATCATTGTAATTTTCTCTTCCTATTTTTATAAGATTTTCATTAAATTATTCATATGTTATTATTGTATATCTATAAAATTACCATTAAACATGACAAATTTTATCTGTATAATTAACTATTATTTTGTAAATGTCATTGAAATGGTAATTAATTGAGATGAAAGAAATGATTCAAAATAGTTAATAGAATATGTTATATAATTTTAAATTATTATCTTTATAGCACTTGCATTTAACTCATTTTATATATTTTGGTCACATAATAAGCATGCGTTATCGATATAATTTTTTATTGTGCATACTTTTTGTTTAGTGTTGAATATTGAAATTTAATACTCTTTCTTAACTTAATTATGAATAATACAATTCACAATTGATCATCAACAAAAATAACCTTTAAAAGATAAAATTGAGCTCCAAATGAAAAAAATAGTTTGATTGATTTTTATTATTTCAATTAAAATATATATTGTTTATAATTATATTTATCAATTAAAATCAAAATATATATCAATCGTAATTATCATAATTAATATAATGATTTATTTTATGAATAATTTTTTTAACAACATTTAGGAATTACATATAACAAAAAATAAATTATGCATGATAATTAGATGTTTATCTTAACATTTTATTTTAAAATCATTTTAATTAATGTTCAAATATTTAATTCAAATATATTTATTAATCACATGTAATTATATAATTGAATATTACATTATTTACTTTCGTCATATAATATAAAAAGATCTAATTAACTCTGTTTAAAATAATTTTGTGTGAGAAAAACATTTTCTATTGTTTTAAAAGATAATGTATAAAAAAATATTTTTCATTATAAATTAAAAAAATTATTAAAAAAAACTAATGTCTTTTCATATAAATAATATAAATATTTACAAAAAATATAAATAAGTCATCAAATAGTTGCTTAATTTATTTTAATAAGATGCAGATACAGAAAAAAAACCAGGTAGAATCATACCCATTAATTATC